>NW_027069946.1:0-69107 GCF_002906115.3 Quercus suber | reverse complement strand
TTTTAATGGTTGTGACTATTGACTTGTGACTTGTTAGAAAGCCTTCTGTCTGAGCCCTTGCCCCTTGGCCGGTTGGAAGTTGGAACTTGGCCCTTGACTAGTTGACTTGCCTTGTCACTTGTGTTTCACTGTTTTGTTTGTAGTGACTTGTCACTTGTGTAATTGTGTTTTGTTTGTAGTGACTTGAAGACTTCACTGACTTCTACTCTTGTCTTAGTCTTTGTCTACTGTCAAGTATTGCTTTATTAATTATTACTAGTTTTGATACTTTGTGCTTTATGTATAAAGTATCAGGACGTAATTAAAAAAAAAAAAAAAAAAAAATTGCGATTTTTTTTAACGGGTCGGGTCATGGGTTATTCGGGTCGGGTCGGGTTGACCTGCAAAAAATCGGGTCGGGTTACGGGTCAACCCGTTTTTGCTTCGGGTCAAAAAAAAATCGGGTTCGAGTCAGGTATTTTTCGGGTCGGGTCAGAAAATTCTGACCCGTATTGCCATGTCTAGGTGAGAGTGAGTGATTAGGGTAAAATAAAAATAGAGAAATGAGAAAGTTATATATTTATATTTAGGGTTTTTAAAATTTTTTATATTATATATGTATATGGGTCAAGTTTAGGGCAATACTAATACCTGCACCTGCCCCGAACCCGCTATGGGTGGGGTTTTTAAAACTCACACCTCCCCATTTGCTTTGCAAATTGAGTAGAACCCTCCCCATTAGGGTTTGGGTCGGATACCCCTGAGTTGGTCAATTTTTGCCATTCCTAGTCGCCATTAAGGCCTGCCAGTGGCACTGCATGTACGTGTGTTCATCTTAATTATGAGCTTGATAACTGTACCGTGTGTCCCCATATTGCCGGGAATAGAATATTGCGAACCTCTTCTTAGGTAGAATTTCCTGTAAAGAACAACTAATAGTCAACTACGGCTTGTTTGTTATCCTCATGAAACTGAGGAGTTGACTTTAGTTATTATTTTCAGGAAGTAATTTTAGGGTTATTTGGTTTAACCATAATATGATTTCTGATACATCTCCAACAAATAATTAGGTCCAGGAACTTATAAATGCAGTCATTACTCATTATTAGTTTTTTTTGGAGATACATTACTCACTAGTTGCAATTGGTTATAAATGCAACTTTGTGCATAACGTTGTCTTTTATATAAGTAAATAACGTTGTTAAATGCTAATTCTAGTAATTTGAATTTTTAAACTAAAGTGTATTAGACTCATTCAACTAATGACCTCATCAGTTTGTAGCTAAAGCATATTATTTAACATCACTCGTGTAGTAATGCAACAACAATTAAACTTTATAAGAAGTTAGAGTAATCTATATACTATTTTTTTTTTTTTGAGACATTTTTAACCTATGACATCCGCTCTTGATATGAACTTATAAATGCAGTCATTACTCATTAGTTTTTTTTTTTTTTTTTTTTTTCCGGAGATACATTACTCACTAGTTGGTTATATAATTAGAGATGAGTTTCAAGTGGCAATGTTATAAATGCAACTTTGTGCATGCACAAAGTTGCATTTATTGCACAAAGTTGCATTTATATAAGTGAATAATATTTTGGAGCATGGAATAACATTTCATTTCTAGATGTGCAAGGCCGGCTCTTTTTTTCTTTTTCTTTGTGTGTGTGTGTGTTATTTAGGAAATTGTTTTACAATTGGAAGAAGCCCCCAAAAGTTTTGTAGAATAATACCAAACTTATACAACAATCAAAAATAAAATGTATATTTTATCCATTGACTTTTTTTTTTTTTTTTTAAATGGTCCATGTTTGACTAAAAATAAAAGATTATCTATATTCTTTTTTGTGGGCTCTATCTGTCTCAAAAATAGCTTTTGCGTGCAATTTTTAGTACCATCAAACCACCCATACATACACTCATATTTATCTCTAAAAGCACCTATTGTGAACAAGTTACCATCAAATTAAAGTGTTCTTTTCTCTCTTACCCTTAAGCTTATTCGCACGGGTCAAATTTAAAAAAAAAAAAAATTTATTTAAATTTTTAAATATATTATGCTTAATTTATATACAATTGATGTGAGAAAAAGGTTATTATTATTTTGATTTTAAGTGGATCTTACATATGAAGATAAATACTAATGGAATATTTTATTGTAAATTTTTTTTATTAGTGATAAAATAAATAAAAATAAAAATTAGGTACACTAAAAAGACTGTCCATATGTATTTTTAGTCGTGACCTCCTTAAGGCTCCGCTTGGGAGGAGAGAATGGAATGGAATGGAAAGGAATAAAAAGAATAATTTTAGAATATTCTTCCATTCTCTTGTTTGGGAGTTTTAATGAAGGGAATGCAAAGTCCATTCCCTTCTTTGGGAGTTTAAGTGAGAGGGAATAGAACGAGTAGGAGGGAACACTCATTCCTTTCTATTCCCTAAAAACCTCAAATTTTCATTCTCTCCGAAATTGGGAGGAATGAGAGGGAATGAAATTAGATTTAATGATTTTTTTTACTAAAACTCCCAAAATACCCTTATATTCAACCATTTATTTTAAAATAGGGGTCTAATAGTAATATTGTTATAAAATGATTCCATTCCATTCCCTCCATATTGCTCCCAAATAGGATTAGTTATATTCCATTCATTTTTATTCCTTTCTATTCTTTTATTTTAAAACATCCAATTAAGGTTACTTAATTCCATTTCATTTCATTCCTTTTTATTCCCTTATGATCATCACATTCCATTCCCTTATGAACTCCCAAGTGGAGCCTAAAAGCCATGAGATTTGTTCAATTGATTTAATGAATCATTAGATTTAATACACAAGGATGGTCTTTTAAATCACCATATAATGGATTAAAGCAAATTCATTTAACCCTGTTTGGAAAAACTTTATCTCCACAAAACCTATTCTATTTGGCTTGTCTCAAAATAGATGAGAATTTGTAATTAGAATTAAAAAAAATAATTAAAATCTTTCTCAAAATTATCTTAGGTGGGTTAAGTCGTTAAGAAAGGTGTGCTTAGAGTTGGGGTAATATAGGATGCTAGGTGAATAAATGCTTTAGGTTTGGAAAATCTCAATTTTCATTATGCAAACAAACTTTATCCCAAAATGAAAAATGCTTTATCTATTTAGAATTGAGAGAATATCATTTTTCATTACGCAAACATAATCTTTATGAGAATCTTCAATATGGAAACATACTTGTGGGGCCAGAAAATCAGGTAGCCTTGGCCCACTCCAAGCTAGGCCCAAATGGCCCACGCCGAGGATGCATGATGGGTCCGAGGATGACCCTGTCCTTGGGCATCCGAAACCTCGGAAAAACACGAGGACCACCCCACCAAAGGACTCCTTGAATATCCGAGGAGGAGAGGGCCTAGTGCCACGTGTCGGCGGTAGAAGCACGACGAAGGAGCAAGCCCTAGGTGGACTATCACCTCTGCATTGAATACGTTCACCTGACCCTCCTGGCCGTATTAATGAGGATGTAACCCCTTGACAAGTCAACATCGATCAGGGTGAGCCACTTGAGCACGGATATGACCTCTGACGGGACAGACGGTCAGAAGGGAGGCCAATAGATGATCAACAGGAAGGGGAAGGGGGAGATATATAAGAAGGGGGAGTAAAGTGTAAAGAGGAGGAGAGTTGTTGGAAGAAAAAACCTCCTCGGCGTGGGCCAAGGAGCATCCTCCAGTTGTAAATTGATCTTAATATCTTTCAATAAAAGAAAAGTAGTTGATACTTGGTGAAAGGCCGGCGAGCGTCTAAACCTTCGATCCACTCTCTACAAATTCATTGTTCTGGGTTTGTTGGGCCGGGGAACCCATATCTTTTGGGCTACAAAAACAGACCCTACAATTGGCGCCGTCTGTGGGAATGATTAGTGCGCTGGCCGGCGCAACAGGCGATTGTTCTAAGTAATCATTCTACGGAAGATTGGTGGTGATGCAAAAAAAAAAAAAAAAAAAAACTACTAAACAAACATTGCAAAAAGATAAAAGTTCGAAACAGAAGATTCAACAAAAACGGAATGAGACTACACATTACTTTATTAAACAAAAAGTTACAATGTATAAACAGGGGCTCAGGCAGGCGTGCTTTAAAGCACTACTCTTACAAGCTAATCCTACAAACAGAGGCCTAGGTGGACCCGTCCTAAGACTAGCTAGGGGAAAGGGGGCTGAGGCTGGCCTGCTTCAAGGCCACCAACAACTCCTTTCTCGGTGCGGCGGAGCTTGAACAAAGCGAGAAGCAGATGCAGGGGCACCGGGACGCCCTCCCCTGTGATGTTTCCTTGATTCTCTCCAATCCTCACGAGCGTTGGCCATTGGAGACGGCAACACTCGGGCACCAGCCATGACATGTGTTCGAGCGTCTCCTCCGTCGGGGGTGCGCTTCAGGGAAAGACATTAGGTACTTCAGCGACATCCCTCCTGGCCACCGTGCATGGCACCACCAGTGTTATGCCTAGACTTTGCCGCGCCGGAAGCCCAGTGGGGGCTGCGGTCACAACGGCCCTTGGCCCGGGTGTCCTCATACCCGCCCAAAGCCGCCTCATATCTACCAACTCCGGTCACAATCCTGGCGGGGTTATTGAAGGGGTTGGGGGAATTGAAGGGACGTGTTTCTAATTGTGTTGGGAAGTTCATGGAGTGTGGAGAAACCTTCCCCCCGGAAAGCCTTATATAAAGGAGGAAAACTGGTGGGAATTAATCCACATAGAATTCGAAAAGAGAATTATTAGCAATGCTAATCACGAAGCTACCAAATTCCAAGGGGACTATAGACCGCTGGATTTGTGTTAATTCACGAGGACATTAATGAGGGCGCGTCTCGAACACCAAAACGTCAAGCGCGGAGCGCGAACGGCCAAGGGACGCCTCATAAATGAAAAAGATGGGGGACTTGAGCTGGAGGCGAGGTCAATGCCACGTGTAAGATCATAGTCCGACCCAAGGAGGAATCGTCTCCAATAAAGCGGTCCGAGGACAAACCCCTACTTACAGAGAAATGAAAGCGTTAGACAGAACCAAGGCATTGCATGGTCCTCGGACTCAAGCCTATGGGGAAACTAACCGCTCAGCTATACCTGGGTACTAGACAGAACCAAGGTATTGCACGGTCCTTGGACTCAAACCTATGGGGAATCTAGATACTTACAGAGAAATGAAAGCGTTAGACAGAACCAAGGCATTGCATGGTCCCCAGACTCAAGCCTATGGGGAAACTAACCGCTCAGCTATATCTGGGTACTAGACAGAACCAAGGCATTGCATGGTCCTCGGACTCAAGCCTATGGGGAAACTAATCACAACTATACCTGGGTGCTGAACAGAACAGGGGCATTGCATGGTCCTCGAACTCAGGCCTACAGGGAGACTAGCTACAAAATACCCCAAGTTAGGAAAGGATCAAGCCCCACCTAGCCCTTGAGACGCAAGAGGGATGCCCATGCATACGTTCTCTCTCTTTATCATCGTTACTGGCGCAATTGGCCGATATACAATTCAAGCTAAAATCGTGCAGATCGAAGGAAAAGAGGAAAAGCAGGCAGCGTGTGCACAAATAAGCAATTGAAATAAATAGAAAGGGAAATTAAATTTGCATTACAATAATGAGTCCGTAAAAGTTGCATGGCAAGAGCCACAGTACATGGAGTAGAAGCACAACAAATTAAAATGAAATGACATGAAAGTAGGACGAGCCGAGATGCCGGGGAGTCTACTCCTTTTGCTCAGGCTGGACAGGGGTAACCCCTGACCCCTCCGAGCCCTGGCCTGAGGGGACGGCCTGCAAGGGTACGGCAAGAACAGCTGCTTCCTCGGTGGTGGGGGTTGGATCATCGGAAGGGACCTCCACTATCTCTTGGGGCACCTCCTCCCTCGAATGCTCCCCCAATTCAGTAGCCCCTACCACTTCAACAATCTCCCCAGCTTTAGTGCCATCAGGGGCGGCCTCGCGGATAGCAGGGGGGTAATACATGCTCTCTGCCTTCCATAGGTCGGACGTGGCCTCCACCCCAACTTGTTTAAGAGCGTCAGCCTAGACCTGGGAGCAGTATCGCCTACATACCCCCGGGACTTGAGCTTTATAGAGGGCCTCTACCGTAGCCACCCCATCAGCGTAGGCTGCAGTCTTAGCCTCCTCCTTGGCAGTCTGGGCCATCTCCCTGCCATAGTCCGCCTCGTCCTTAACCCGCCGAGCCTTGTCTCTAGCCCATTCAGCCTCCCTCTGGGCCCCCTCGGCCGTTGTCACCTTAGCCCGCAGATCTGCGATCAGATCCCTTACGGTCTGCAGCTGCGCCTCCGCCTCGCTCAGGCGCCTTATCTGCTCCTTGGCCTGGTTCTGGGCACCCTCAAGACCAGACAGTGCACTGTCCCGCTCGCTGGTCACCGCCTTCAAATCTTCACGGGCCTTAGCGAGGTCGGCCTCGGAATTCTTCAGAGCCCGGGCAGCCTGAAAGCGCCAGTCACGCTCCTGGTTAAGGGCCTTCCTCTGGTCGTTCGCCGCCCCCTCCAACCTAAAGATAGCCTGAACAGCCTACCAGAATAACCAATGCGCTATAAGCCCAATGAAAGAAAAAGAATGGGAGAAGAGTCAAAGTTATAGCCCTTACCATCCCCACATATCGCTTGAGGCTGAGGAAGACCTGCTCGCTCGTCAAAGAGTTAAGCTTGGCCATGTCTGCCGGGAGCAGCAGGCTCTTCTCCAGCGCATCGGCCACGTGCGCACCTTCGCCCTCATTGAAGTCCCTGAGGGAGGCGTTATCCCTCAAGGGCTCCCCACGGAGCATCGGGGCTAGGAGCCAAGCCTGGGCCTCGGAAGAGGTGGTGTCGACGACCTGCCTCTCCTGCTCTTATCGCCTATTTTGAGCTGCTTAGACGGCCGCAGAGTAGTGTCCTCCTCCTGCGAGGACACCATCTTATCCTCCACAGGCCCTTTACCCTTATCCTTCTTCTTCTTGGGGCCGGCAGGCACGGACCTAGAGGGTGAGCGCGTCTGAGAATGAGAAGGAGGGAGCTTCTGCTAAGCGGAAGTCGACCTAGTCTTTAGAGGTAGAGTGGGAAGTTTCTGTTGGGGCTCCCCCGGCTAGCCCTCAATCAGGTCCAGTAAATTGGTGATGGGCTTCCTCTTGTAACCCATTGTCGGCTGAGGAGGGGCTTCTGAAGCAAGGAGGTCTGTTTCGGTCAAATTGGGATCACCCAAGTCCCCGGGAGGGTCCTCGGACTGATCAAGCTGAGCGAAAACGTCAAACGCGTCCCCTTCCCCATCTGGAGCTTCCTCGGCGGCCTTGGCGAACGGTTGGGAAGAGGAGGGGACGACTAGCGTGACAGCTTCCTGGTCGGGGGGCTCCTCAGGGAATGAAAATCTGCCCTCGGTCACAGTAATCCTCTGAAGCCGAGGATCGTTGGCTCGGATGACATGCTTTGGAACCGGGAACGATTTCTAGGCAGGTTTATACCCCAAGATTATATGGGCGGCCCTAACCTGATTGTCGTCCTCGTTTATATACACCGACGCCCTCAGCACCTTCTGCAAATCTTCCCGGTTGACCAGATGGAAGTGACGCTCAAAAGCGTGCGGGTCTGCAAACGGAAAGCACCACTGCGTTAGTAAAAATAAATAAATAAATAAATAAATAAAAAGGGAAGAATAAAGGCGAGAACTTGAAACCCCTCCTGTTTCCCACTGCCCTACCTGGTATTCCCTTTGTTGTTGGGCAGTGAAGGCCATCATGCCACTCCCTTGACACGATGAGGAAATCCTCGTTGAACCCCTTGCTAGACTCGGGGAGGCACTGAATGAGCCGCACCCTGTCGTCTCTCGTCTTCAGGTAATACGACTTGCCCTTAAAAAGCTGAAGGTTGTAACACCAGTTCACATCGTGGTGGGTCAACCTCAGCCCCATCTTCTCGTTCAGGGCGTCCACACAGCCCAGAATCCTAAAGACATTTATCCCACACTGGGTGGGGGCCAACCGGAAGTGCGTAAGGTAGTCCCTCATCACCGGCCCCATGGGGATCGTCATCCCCCCTTCAAGGAAGGCGACAATGGGAATTACCACCTCACCCTCCTGTCTGTGTATGCGCCAATCCTCGTCCTCACAATATCTCAGACCTACATTGCTGGGAATTCGGTAGTCGGTGATGAATTTCTCCATCGCCTCCTCAGTATTAACGTATTTCTTAAACCCACCCATCCCAGTTGACACCTAAAAGAACTAAGAAAGAACAAGCGAAGTAGAACAAAGGGTAGAGAGAGAGCTCAGAGAGGGATAAAGCGACTTACTGAAAAGAGGAGGAGCTCCTCGGACAGGCTTTTTATGCTGGAGGTGCAAGTGAGAGTGTGGCTGAACTCAGGAGGGGCGCACAAGAATTCTTGATTACAAATGTGGAACAGGAAGAAGCGGTTCGTACGGATATTTATACCCCAAATCGAGGAACCATGCAAGTTCTCCCGCCCATAAATGCGAGACGAACCTCCACCGTTGGATGGGTAACGCCTCATTAGACGTGGGGAGCACAGAGCCGCCTGAATTTAATGATGGGCAGTTACATGCTCCGAAACGTCAACGATGTGCCTTGGGTAGATGAATAGACCCCAGTACTAATGGGGGGGGTAAGGCCGAGGATGTCAAAATCCTTCTCCCCGCCCGAGGATGCGTGCAGCAAGATTTTGAGGGGCTATTGTGGGGCCAGAAAATCGGGTAGCCTTGGCCCACTCCAAGCCAGGCCCAAATGGCCCATGCCGAGGATGCATGATCGGTCCGAGGATGACCCTGTCCTCGGGCGTCCGAAACCTCGAAAAAACACGAGGACCACCCCACCAAAGGACTCCTTGAATATCCGAGGAGGAGAGGGCCCAGTGCCACACGTTGGCGGCAGAAACACGACGAAGGAGCAAGCCCTAGGTAGACTGTCACCTCTGCATTGAATACGCTTACCTGACCCTCCTGGCTGCATTAATGGGGATGTAACCCCTTGACAGGGCAACATCGATCAGGGTGAGCCACTTGAGCACGGATATGACCTCTGACGGGACAGACGGTCAGAAGGGAGGCCAATAGATGATCAACAGGAAGGGGAAGGGGGAGATATATAAGAAGGGGGAGTAAAGTGTAAAGAAGAGGAGAGTTGTTGGGAAGGAAAAACCTCCTCGGCTGTGGGCCGAGGAGCATCTCCCAGTTGTAAATTGGTCTTAATATCTTTCAATAAAAGAAAAGTAGTTGACACTTGGTGAAAGGCCGGCGAACGTCTAAACCTTCGATCCACTCTCTACAAATTCATTGTTCTGAGTTCGTTGGGCCGGGGGAACCCATATCTTTTGGGCTACAAAAATGGACCCTACAATACTTAATAATAGAATGCAATTCCTTTCCTCCTTCGTTTCCCTTTTTTTCAATTCATATCAACTACAAGCACTTAAATTTACACAAAATAGTATTAGTTAAAAAAAAAAAAAAAAAGGGTAAAAAATCTATCTATTTATTTGCAAAAAGAGAAGCCTATATATTACAAAACATTAAAAGTTATCACAAATTTTATTACAAATTGATGCGACAATTAATGGATGTTATTGTTGCCACCTCAACAACTTAGTAAATAAATGGTGAATTATTTTTCATGATTGTTCACAAACTATTTAAGATTTATGGAATAAAATTTGTAAAATTCCTCAAATCGCTCTTTTATATTTTAATACAAAATTGTTACATGCTAATTCTAGTAATTTGAATTTTTAAACTAAAGTGTATTAGACTCATTCAAGTAATGACCTCATTAGTTTGTAGCTAAAGCATATTATTTAACATCACTCGTGTAGTAATGCAACAACAATTAAACTTTATAAGAAGTTAGAGTAATCTATATATACTATAAAACTAAAGTCTTTGCCTTTTTTGTTGACCTCACCAGAGTTTGGCGTGTAGGCTTTGGGGCTCCCACAATTTTCCACATCAACTTTTTAATTTATAAAACTTTTTAATTTTTAAACTAAATAGAAAATTAACTCTAAAAAAACTAAATAGTAAATAGCATATGAAACCTTTGACAAACCCTCAAGGAAAGAAAAAAAATTCCCACAAGGAAAAAAAATTAACAAAAAAAATACTAAGAGACAGAAAGAGAGAATGAGAGTGAGTGTCGGTGCTTTTTTCTTTGTTTTCCAAAACAAAATAGTAGGTTTAAGGAAAAAAAAAAAAAAAGCATCATGGCTTACGACAACAATGGAAATTTTTTATTTGCTTTTTTCTTCGTTTTTCATTTCGTTTTTGTTAGGTTCTAAAAGTTTAGAACAATTGGTAAATCGTGAACACAAACTTGTCTAAATATAGATCTTAGAGTCTATAGATATTATTAGACAATGCACAAGGTGATTCAAGTCCAGATTCAAGAACAAGTACGCTGCAGAAAGAAGATTACAGAATTTGTCTGGTTCGACCAATCAAAAGACAGGCTCGATTGATCGAGAGTTGTATCAGCAGAATTTTAATTAAGCCCCGTAAGGTTGAAATTTATCAATCATCTTATTGGCTTTATTCCATACAAATTTGCCTGTAATTTAGCACTTAGTAACCCTGTATTTAGGTGGGATTCATGTAAGGGTAGTGTGTGAAGAGAGTGTGAAGAAAAGCTCAAGTTTGTGCAAAGAAGCAGAGTTTCGCGGCTAACTCGCAACTAGTAAGCCGCTAACTGCAAGCACGTGAGAAGCACACAGGAGAGCTGAAGGGTCGCACTAAAAGACAAAAGTCTCAAGCTGGCCAAGCTGTTATCTCGCGACTTGAACTGGAGACTTGGACAAGCCGCGATGCCAAGCCGCCAAGTTACCCTGTTTGGCAAAAATTGACTCTTTGTATTCCAAACACACACCACTATATATAAACCCTTATACCCACGAAATCACGGGAGCTTTCAGAGAGAATTTTGTGAGAGAAACCCTAGAGAAAACAAGATTGTCTCATCCCCAATCTTTACCTAAGAGACTCTACAAATTCCTCTACTCTTTTCCTCTCCATTTATATATCCTTAAAAGGTTCTTGACCAAATCCTTATCTCACCACACCCACGTTTGTGAGAAGGTACATTTGGTGCTAAGAGAAGCAGTTTGGAAGGAACCAATGTCTATTGATTGATGCTATGGTCCAGTAGTGGAATCCGGTAAGGTAGAAAAGAAAAAGGTTCGGCACAACCTCATTGGAGCAGGAAGCTTGGAGGGCTTAGGTACTTGGGTAGATTAGGCTTGGAGGGTCTATTGCTATTCATGTATCCCAACTACATTTTCTAGTGGATTATTACCGCTTAAAGGGCGACGGAGAGGTTTTACGCTGAGGGCTTTGGTTTCCTCTTCGATAACACATCACATGTTATCCTTGTATTTGCATCTCTCTTCCTTTATCTTTGCCTTTTATTTTTTGTTGTGGATGTGATTATAATTGGCTTAGATTTTTTATCAATTCTGTATTTGGCTTACGTTCATGTTCCGCACATTAATTGTTTGATAATAAGCTTGAATTGATTTTTTGTAATTTGGGGTCTAAACGTTTAAAGGTGTTTTACATGCATTTTGAACTTTCAATTGATATCAGAGTGGGTACACTCTCTGTGGTTTAAATACCTAAGTGTGATCCTTAACCCTTTTTGAGATGGATAGGTATCAATCCTTAAATGTTCCACCATTTTTTTATGGTAATAATTATGCTTTCTGGAAAGTTAGAATGAGAGCATTCTTATGTTTTATTGATGACACCATTTGGGATGCGGTTGAAATAGGTTGGACTAGGCCGGAGGTTGCTAAATCTACTTGGGATAAGGCAGCTCTTGTGGCAACCAATGCTAACAGTAAAGTTTTAAATGCTATATTCTGTGGTGTGTCTCCTAATGAATTCCACAGGATATCTCACATGACGGTTGCCAAGGAATCTTGGGAGATTTTGGAGACAACCTATGAGGGGACTAAGAAGGGGAAGGACACAAAGCTCCAAATGCTTACCACCAAATTTGAAGAGCTCAAGATAGGTGAAGATGAATCGTTTGATTCATTCTATGGAAAGCTCAATGAAATTGTGATTGCGAAACTCAATCTTGGTGAGAAGATTGAAGATACTAAGGTGGTGAGAAAAATCTTGAGGTACTTGCTTGAAAGCTTTAGAGCAAAAGTTACAGTCATAGAAGAGAGTAAAGATTTGGATGAAATTAAGATCCAAGAGCTCATTGGGTCTCTTCAAACGTATGAGCTTGGACTGCCTTCCCACAAGACGAGTAAATCGCTTACTCTCAAAAATATCACCGAAAGAATGGATGATCCCTCTGAAGAAGATGGAGTGGAGAAGGAAGTATCTTGTGAAAAATTTCCACAAGTTTCTGAAGATGAAGAATAGTGGGAAACCATTCAACAGAGGAAAATTTTCATCTTCAAGAGGTGATAGGAAAGAGTTTACGAAGAAAGAAGGAAAGGATTCCCATCTCTGTCGGACATTGTGTGTTTTGAGTGTAATGGACATGGACACTTCAAAAAGGAATATCCCAACTATTTGAAGTCAAAGTGCAAGGTTTATGCCACTACTCTGAGTGACTCAGACTCATCAAACTCATATTCGTAGGAAAGTTGTGACGGAGAAGGAAACTACTCCGTATTCATGACCATTGCACATGTGGAGTCCTTAGATGATTTGAGTACACTTGTGAAGGTACTTGGTAAGCATTCTAATTTGGAGTCTATAGGAATAGTTGAGGAGTCTGAAGATGAGGAAGTTGGAGAAACAGTGGGATTGCAAGAGACTTACAACTCTCTCATTGAGAAGACCAGTGAATATGCTAAGGTGGCTAATGCAGCCATTAAAAAGATGAAGAGGTCTGAGGAAAATTAAAAAAGTCTTCTGGCACGATACAAGGAGGCGAAGTGTGAGATTGAAACACTAAATGGTGAGCTATCAGAAGCTTACACAAAAGTGAGATTTCTTGAGCAAGAGGTAGTGCAAATTCATGCCAAGATAGAGAGAGTCTCTTCCAAGAAGTTAGAAGATGTAATTTCCTCTCAAAAACCTTCTTCAGATGAGTTCGGGTTGGGTTACACCAGAGGGAGTAGTTCATCAGCCAAGGTTATCAAAGAAATGAAGTTTGTAAAGGCAAAAGAGTCGATTGTGGAAGAACCTATTCCGGAGAAAGTTAAGGTTGAGAAGAAGAAGAAAGTGGCCGATCAACGGATGTTCAATAAGTCCCGTAATCAGTCAGAATTTAGATATGGAACTAGAGGAAGATCACTTCCAAGATCACAGCAGGGTCCTAAAACGAAATATCTCTGTCACTATTGCGGAATGCAAGGACATACTAGACCCAATTGCCATAAACTGAGAGCATTGAACAATGCAAGTGCTCCTCGATCACGAGGAAGAAGAAACGACAATAGGTCTTGAAGTGGTGAACGACCAAGAAGTCAAAACCATGATCCCAGAATGATGGACATGATGAAGATGATTGGTGCCTTCACAAATTGCTTGGAAAGCTTCACACGAAAGTTTGATAGTCCAAACTCTCATACCCAATCTGTAAAGGATATCACCCTAAACGCACGTGACATGTGGGTGACAAAGGGTACTCATGCATAAGCATCATAACATGTCCATGCATCAATTCTTCCTATGTTTTGTGAATATGTGTTGTTGCATGCATTATGATTCTGTTTGTTTTGTTTTGTTGCTTATGCATTTGTTTCGTGTTTAAAATGTTTTTATATTGCATTTGATCAATCTTTCATTACTTTTATGTCAAAAATCCAAAAACACATAAAAAGTAGAAAATCCAAAAGTTTGATCAACTTTGTTGAGGGTTGTCTCAAAGCATGTTTTGTCTCGTACCTTTGTACTAATGGCTTTGAGCATTTAACGAGCTTAGCTTGTCTCTCATGCACTCATATCATTGTGGAAGAAATTCTGAAATCTATGTGATTGTTGTAAATAGATCTTCAACCTTGTCATGAATAATTAGTGAATGGTTTTGTTGATCTTGAGACATGCATAGACTTGTGTCTATATATCTTCCCACTTTTAATTTTATTGCTTTTAATTAAAGAGCTCACCAAATGTAAATCTCCAAATAAAAAGAGATATTGAGCTGCAAAAGCCTGTCGCACATACTAGTATTTGACTAGGAAAAAGGGAAAGCGATCAAAATAAAATGTTTGATGCCCAAAAAGCCAAAGGCTAACTCATCATTTTGAAATATTGAAAATTTCAGGCATCTATCTCACAATGAGATATGTTTATTCAAAAAGATTGAATGATTTGTTGAAAATGGAGCCAAATGAAAAGTTTCACAGAAATGTACTCAAGTTTATGTGGGAGGTCATATATGCACATTTCTGTAATTGAGATGGGTCACATTATCTAGTGCTAATTGTATATGCCTTGATTGAATTGATCATTGAAACTTCACATTAGACTAAAGATTATCTCATTTTTGATACCCACACACAACACACAAGTGTATGTTCAACGAATGCCATATTCATTTGTGTGATTGTACTTGTTTAAATGTGTTTTTCACATACTCAATCTTTGTTGATCAAATACAAAAAGATTTTGAGTGTTTTAGTTTGTTTTGGGAAAGTATTTTGTTCTCACAAAATTGTCATAAATTCCAAAAACATGTTTGCCTTGTTTTGGCGGCTCAGTCGCGAGTAAGTCCAATCGCGTGCCCTAGTCGCATGATCGTGGGTAAGTTTTGACGACTTGTTCGCGAGTGAAAGGTCCAATCGCGAGGGATACATAGAGATTTTCACGGCTCAGATCACAACTCCCTCGTAGGTAGACCTTCCAACCGCGAAAAACACTTAGAAAATTTTTCTAAAAATTCAGTTTTGAGTGTTCTGGCGGTTCACCTTGGCAACTTGATGTCAACTCACCCCAGTCGCGAAAATCGCGTGTTTTGCAGAAATTGGGTCAGTTTTCAAATGTTTTTAAAAAGTTTCCCACGAACCTTTATGTGACTATTCACTTTCTCCCTCAACTGTAACTCACCCACACTCAGTATTCTCAACTTCCAAACCGCCACTGTTGCTCAAATCCCAATCCTCTATCTTCAAGATAAAGGTATGTGTTCTAATCTTCTAATTTTTTATATATTGATGTGTTGTTTGTCAAGTGAGAACTTGTTGGGCGTTTGTACTACATTTGTTTGAACATGGGTATGCTCTAATCTTTGGGTACTGCTATTTGGGGTTTGTCTGCTCCTGCTTTGGGTGTTTAGTTTTGGGTTGTTTATTATAGTGAATGTCTTCTGTTTGACTGTTATTTTTGTTGTGAATATTTTGGTCTTTTGGATGGGTTTGTTAAATGGGTTTTTGTTGCCAATGGTTTGTTCAAAATTGCTTCACATGATGTTTTGACTTATCTAAGTTTTCTTATCTTGATTGTTTTTGTTTGTGCGTATAACTTTCATGATATTGTATTGAAATGTCTGTTGTCTGTGACACTTTGCTACTCATTTTTGGCAGAGTGAGCTGTAATGCCTATTACTCTCTGTGTGTTTAGCATCTGTTTCCTGTTTCGTGTGTTTTAGGTCTTCAGCAATGCTTAATTTGTCACATTTTTGACTTAGTACTCGTTCTATGATTTTATGTCTTCTCGGTCTGTTTGGTCTTTGTACTCTCATCTCTTGACTAAATCTAACAAAATGAGTGGGTTGTGGATTTGGTACTTTGCTGTGTGTTTGCTCTTTTTCAGATGTCTCAACGATCCTCCAAAGGAAAATAGGTTATGACAGAAGAGGAAACATTAACTGTTGCAAAACGAACACATTCTTCATCACAGCCATCTACTAAACTTAATAGTGATTTGTTCAGAACTCCTCAGCACCTACATGCTTACTCAAGCATTTTTGAACGGGCAACTCCTATAGTGGAACGGGAGGTCAGATTTGACACTTTGGAAACCACTTTTGTCCCTCGGATCTTCGAGGCAAAAGATTGGGCAGAACTATTTGGAAATTTTGTTAATCCAATGGTTGAACTAGTGAAGGAGTGTTTCGCCAATACAATTGATCTTGAAAGTGAACTACACTGTATGGTAAGAGGAACAGAGTTCATCATCAGTCCGAACACCATAGCTAAACTTCTCAAAATCACTAGACTTGAGAATGCCAACCTAACTCCTTATGATGATCGCACTCCAGTGATTCACGACATTCTCCAAGTTCTTGGTCCTAGCCATGACATCTCCAGTGACGGCACATCCATAAATACTACCAAGTTTACACCTGAGTTGACAACATTGAAGTTGATCATGTTTACCAACCTCTATCCATTGACCAATACGGTGTATATCAACCTTGGAAGGGCTCAATTTCTATGTGATCTCATCACAAGCACCACCATTGACATCTGTGCCCATATCTTTTATATCATAAGAAAGACAGCGACTCGAACAGTAGCACGAAGGTGCCTTCCATTTTGCAGTCTCATTATGAAATTCATTCTAAGTGAATGTGTTACTCCTCCCTCAGTTGGAAAAATATTTGCTCGTCCTCGACCAATTTCTATGTCCACTCTACAAGCTAGTAGAAGTCATTCATCCAAAACTCCAAAGAGTGCACATTTCTCTCCTGCTACTCCATCTACTCCTGAGTCAGATACACATGTACATCCCACCCATGTATCACAGTAACCTAGCACTACACAAGCACAGTCTGCCCCTCAACCTGATAGGTTAGAGATGCTATTTGAGAACCTCCATAAGCACCTTGAGGAATTGGAAAAGACTCTCAGAGAAGGCCAATGAGAGCAGTTAGAGAGAATGGCAGTCATGCAGGACTAGATCAATGTTTTAGTGGCACAAGTTGATAGTATTTTTACCAAGTTACAACAGTAACCCTTTGGCCATTCGTGCCAAAAAGGGGGAGAACTTTTTTTGTTTTTTTTGTTTTTTTTTTTTTTTTTGGTGGTAGGTCTTGAGGGGGAGTACAAATTTTGAGGGGGCAGCTCTTGAGGGGGAGTAGCAGCTCTTGAGGGGGAGTTCAAATTTTAAGGGGGAGTGCAAGTTTACTTAATGCTTATGTTTTCATTATTAGTTTGATACTTTGTGGTTTATGGTTGGTTTCAAAACTCATGGATATGTTATGTTTTAAAACTTTAGTTTTTTGTATATAATATGTTGTTTATTTAGCATTTTCTTTATGAGTTTTTGGTTTATACCTACTACCTTTGTAGGTTTTAAAGTTTATGTTTATGATTTGTACTCATGTTGCTTTTGTAAGCTTTTAGGGTTGTTTATGTACACTTGTAGGCCTTTGTGGTTTGTACCATGCTGTATGCAGCCTGTATGCTTTGCTAAATCAGTACTTGACTAAATGTTATGCATTTTCTTCTAAGTACTGTCACTCTTATGCCCTTGTAGAATTTTTCCTAGATGCACATACTTCTTGTACTGTGCATTAGTTGAGTGTTGGCCATTTAAGTGATTTGCCTTGTGTTTGTCAACTTGAATGTCCGGATGTTCATTCCAAGTGTGAATGAGCATTGTGATCACTTGGTTATAGTGATTGATTGTTTTGGTCTTGCCATGGTTTATTGCTATATTCCATTATACTTGATCGCATTATGCTTGCTCTATATGCATTACAAGTTTTTTGCATACAATGAACTTATTGTGTTGTTGTGTTTCAGGAGTTCTTGTTCTTATGGTTCAAAAGCTTCACAGATTCTAGAGTTAGGTGTAAGTGAGTTTTCCAACTGTTCCTAACTCATGCGTTAAGTTTAGAGTTTGTTTTAGGGTTTTGTCACGGAATGGCCAAAGGGGGAGATTGTAAGGTTGAAATTTATCAACTACCTTGTTGGCTTCATTCCGTGCCAATTTGCTTGTAATTTAGCACTTAGTAAACCTGTATTTAAGTAGGATTCATGTAAGGGTAGTGTGTGAAGAGAGTATGAAGAAAAGCTCAAGTTTGTGCAAAGAAACAGAGTTTTGTAGATAGGACTTGCGGCTAACTCGCGACTGGCAAGCCGCCAACTGCAAGCACGTGAGAAGTACATAGGGGAGCTGAAGGGTCGCGCCAGCTGTTGCACTGTAAGACAAAAGTCCTAGGCTGGCCAGGCTATTACCTCATGACTTGAACTCACGACTTGGACAAACCGCGAGGCCAAGCCGCCAAGTTATCCTGTTTGGCAAAAACTGACTTTTCGTATTCCAAACACACACCACTATATATAAACCCTTATACCCACGAAATCAAGATAGCTTCCAGAGAGAATTTTTGTGAGAGAAACCCTAGAAAAAATAAAATTTCCTCATCCCCAATCTTTACCTAAGAGACTCTACAAAATTCCTCTACTCTCTTCCTCTCCATTGATACATCCCTGAGAGGTTCTTGACCAAATCCTTACCTCACCACACCCACGTCTGTGAGAAGGTACATTTGGTGCTAAGGGAAGCAGTTTGGAAGGAACCAATGTCTATTGGTTAATGCTATGGTCTAGTAGCAAAATCCAGTAAGCTAGAAAAGAAAAAGGTTCGGCGCAACCTCGTTGGAGCAGGAAGCTTGGAGGGTCTATTACTATTCATATATTCCAACTACATTTTCTAGTGGATTATTACCGTTTGGAGGGCGGCGGAGAGGTTTTACGCCGAGAGCTTCGGTTTCCTCTTCAATAACACATCGCATGTTGTCCTTGTGTTTGTATTTCTATTCTTTTATCTTTGCTTTTTATTTTCTGTTGTAGATGTGATTATAATTGGCTTAGATTGTTTATCAATTCTGTATTTGCCTTCTGTTCATGTTCTGCACATTAATTGTTTGATAATTAGCTTGAATTGATTTTTTATAATTTAGGATCTAAACGTTCAAAGGTGTTTTACACGCATTTTGAACTTTCAAGTTTCAATATAGATGGGGAATCTCCTTGACATAATCCCCTTATGGAAAACTTTGTCCAACTTTACTACCATTTATCAATAATGTGAAACAATCTGTCTTGAAACACTAGTCGACGCATCCAATAAAGCAATCGACAAACCCAAAAACTTTCAAGTGTAATGAAAATTCGATTAATTCAAACTTGTCATAAGATTTTTCCATGTCGATCTTTATTCCCATCTTTCCTTTTTTAAGCTTCCTTTCTTTAAAACCGTGCAAAATTTCTTGTATAATCATGCCATTTTCAGAGATACAGCTATTACACACGGTGTTAACTCTCATAAAAACGTAATATTAGGACAAAGCTAAAACGCTTGTATGGTTAACAATAACCCCCAAAAAGAAAAGAAAAAAAAGAAGGTACCATTTGAAATGCCTTTACTTGGATTCATGTCAGCCACATAATGATACTCATTATCCATTATATCTCTACTCTAACAAGCACATGCCTCAGATAAGTTGCAATAGAAAGGGCCCATTTCCACGTTAGAAACGCATAATTACATCTACCAACTAAAAGCATCTAAGAGGCTCATCAAACAACAGGATCAACGTATCTAAATTAATTAGATGGGACGCTAAGCTCATCTATAGAAATGTACGTAGTTTCCTCTTTTGTCTATTATGATGTGCCGCACCCTCTTTTGTCTATGCTTGTGATGGCTTTGAAGAACCATTATGCATTTATGCTTGGTTGAGTTCGTATATTCAACTACGTATTCTTTAACTCTGTTGATTACAAATTTGAAGATGGAAGGATTTGACAAACAAGCTGGGGTCGAGCTAGGAGGGGTCCAGGGGCACTTGTCCCCCTGGCCCCATCCCAAAGATCTATTAATATTTCTTCTATTATATTATATAATACAAAAAATGTATTTAAAAATTATATAAATAAATAGTTAATAAATAGGATGGTTTTTTAAACCAAAACCAAAATCCTCCTTATATAACATTTTTAATAATTACAATTTCAAAATGATTTTATGATATTTTATTTTGAATTTTCTTGCATTCAAATATTGCTTAATATCCACATGAATGAATTGTTATTTTATAAATTGATCTCAAATATTGTGTGTGTGTGATGTCAAATATAATTTTTGCCCCTCCTCAAGTTAAATCTTGGCTCCGCCACTCCATGCAAAACCTTAATATTTCCATTAAAAACACCATTAGATGCTACTTAAGCTGACTTGGTTACAAATTTCACGTGCTTCGCACAGAAAAAGTGTTAAAAATATACTGCATAGAACATGCAATATCAATTAATGCTCAAACAAGTTATAATAAAAAAAAAAACTAATATTCGTATTAAAAAAAAAACTAATATTAAAAGGAAATGGGGTGGTAATTTATGCTAATATATCTGTCACTAGAGATTAATAGTGTTGGATAGGATATTATGAGTATGACGGAAAATCATATATTAAATTTTTTATTGCCTCCCATTCGATTGTGCCATGTTAATTAATATTTGGAATATACGCGGGCTTCAATGTTGCATCTTTACAAAGTTGCATGAATCCTCAAATATCATAGGAGGTGATGACCGACACTCGTGAGTCGCAATCACAACAAGCAGTTTTGTTTGCATTCTCCGTAACACCTTTTCCTATTGAACTTTCCTCATCCAATTAAACAGATCAAACATCAAAGTACTTCCGTTACTTTAGACCTTTTTTAGCCCTTCCTTTTCAGTCAAATTTATTATTAGTGGCAAAAGTTGCCCCGGACCCGTTTCACTTTTTCTTTCATTGGTTTACCATTATGAGAGTTTTTTTTTTTTTTTTTTTTTTGAGATAATGAGAGATTATTAATGATTTGAGATTAAATTAATCTTTTTCACTTAATTTGTTGAAAAAAATATATATTTAAATATATATTTGTAGTTAATTACCATTAAGTTGTATTTTTTTATGCAACTTTTTTTAGGGAGAGTTTCAACTTATAGCGTCCACTTCTGATGATAACTCTTTATCATCAAACCAAAACACCAATCAGTTTTTGGTGTAGCCGAGAAATAAATCTCAAATCTCTTATATAACCATCAGAGACTTTATCAATTGAGCTAACTAAAACCCACTTTTTATGCAACTTTGTCATTTTATTTCGTGTCAATTTAATTGTATTTCTATATTTAATTTTCTTGTATTTGTGGGCTTAATTTTGTAATTGGGTTGGACTTAGAAGACAGTTGAAATATTTACCTACAAAATTGGGTAGATTTCTTTGACTAAGATTATAAAAGAAACCTTTGGATTATATTGATTAAATTGAGTCTCAATCATGACTTAAACAAGAGTTTCATGAGAGATATGAAGTGGATTCAAAACTCATAACTAGTATCTTGGATACCATCCACAAATAATTTCATTATCTCTATAATGTGTGGCACAAGAGGACTATTCATACTCAAGAGAATAGTTTGAAAAATGCTGGACAACCAAGTTAGAAAAAATAATAACAATATAAATAAATTTTTGTAATTTTTGTTATATATTCATAATATAGTTTACATTTATACTATATTTGGTATGACAATTAAATTTTAGTGATATTTATATATTTTGTTACATATATTAATTAATATTTTCTAAAGAAATTTTTACTTTCAATCTTTTCTTTTCATCTTATCTCCAACACTAAAATCCTTATTCCCTTTTTTCAGTAAGTTTATTCAGTGCTTTTTTTTTTGTTGGGGGGGGGGGGGGGGGGGGGGGTGAGGGGAGGCGCTACTACTAGCTGCTAACTGTTTAAAAAAATAAAAATAAATAAAAATAAATAAAAAGAAGAAGAAGAAGAAGAAGAAAGAGAATAAGCTAGTTCTTTTTCAAAGAACCCAATTACTTATTAGCTTGTTTTGCATGAACAACTTTTCAAATCCTCGAATTTACTAAGTACGATTGTACTTATGTCTCACATTTTCTAAGCTTATATGCTCTTCCCTTTTCTGTACAAAACAATCCCTAAACTGGTATTATAGATCTCTGAATATTAGTGGCCTTGGAAAATACCAAGTTTTGAACAAATTGAAAGAACTGGCCGTCTGGATCATTTGCATCTACTTTGCGTTTTAAACTTGTAATAAGTACACGACATTTGGTTAGATTCTCCAATCGATGGTTAACAAAAGAATTTATGGCCTACATATATACTTCACTCCGTTCTCTTTCATTTGGGTAAAACTACACACGCTGTTACACACTTTTTTAAATTGAAAATCGTGAGTTAAAGACACGATCGTGTCTTTTTGTGTAAATCCTATAAGAATATCTCAACTATGTTTTCCTTTTGTAATTTTTATGCTTGGAATGTTCAGAGTACTGGATAAGATAAAAGCAAGCACCATCAAAAGCTTTAAGAAAGATTGATTAATAATAAAGGAGGCAAGGCAATGGCATCGTCGTGTGTCCCGGACCTACAAAGTACTCCAAAATGTTCCGTATGAGCAGTATGTACAACATATACAGCCAGCAAAGCAATAGATAATCATTGTCGAGACTAGTGGATTACAAAACAAGGCCCACAGCCACTGAATGGATTAGGACTGTATGAGACGAATCACCGAGCACCACCTATGAGAATTAAGCCATCATATTAAGTGCTAATAAGACTGATTTGGACTTATATATGAGTTCATTACAGTTGGCTGAGACTTGTTGTAACTAAAATTGTTCAATGCTCTGGTATGAGGATGGGACTTCTAGTGTTTTTTCTAGTGTTTTGGGTGTTGGGATTATGTGCATTAGGTCTACGAGGGGCTTCCATTTCATGGACTGCCATGAATGATAATCAAAATTATGTAAAGGAATGCGGCTTTACTAGGTATCCTAGCCTCTGCTTTGAAACCTTGACCAGATTGGGCTCGGCCAATCAACCTGTTGACATTGTGTTGGCTCTTGTTAACAAGACCATCTCTGAGACGAAGCTGACCACTTCAAATTTTGCAAAATTCAGCTCCCAATTTGAAGCCCAAGAATTAGCTGAACGTGCCCATTATGTCACTGGTGGGTAATAACCAACAGCTTCACTTGCATGTTGTTGACAGAGACTCCAATTTCCAATTACAATATTACATGTTTGTTTGTGTTACTGTTTGTGTATATTTTTATATTCTTCATTGATTAAGCCCCACTTTTTGTTTTTGATATGGTAGGCTATTGTGAAGAGCTCATGAACATGTCTCTCAAATGGCTTGAGCAGTCCATGTTAGCCCTAAAAGATTCTCCGGAGAAAAACAAGCATGACATTCAAACATGGCTAAGTGCCGCCTTGACTTTCCAACAAGCTTGTAAAGACTCAGCCGACAGCCTCAGTCTCTCCGAAGAGTACTTCAATATAGTTCAGAACCAGATATCTAAGAAGATGGATTATCTATCTCAATTGGGAAGTAATCCATTAGCTCTTGTCAACAGGATCACCAAAACTGGTACTGGTAAGTCAAAGAAGAGCATAACTTTTCCAAAGTGGGTATTTACTCGAGATAGAAAGCTAGTTGAGGCAAAGGCAAATGTCATAGTTGCCAAAGATGATTCAGGCAACTATAAAACTGTGTCGGAAGCCATCAAAGCTGCTTCTGGGAAACGGTTTGTGATTTACGTGAAGTCGGGGGTTTATATGGAGAAGATTCACACTAAGAAAGATGGCATTACCTTGATAGGAGACGGCAAATATTCCACTATTATAATTGGCGACGATTGTGTTGCTAAAGGCTCTTCCCTGGCTGCCTCTGCCACTTTCAGTCAGTACTTTTGGCACTCTTTCTTTCCCTCTGTCTCTCTCTTGCTAGCTTGTATGTATCGTGTCTTAATTAGGCAACCATACGAAGCTAAGGTAGTAAAAAAAGGCGTTAAAAAAAGGAGTTTGGCTTCTCTTCCATGCATTTGAGTGCTTCTATTTAATGCATTAATTGGAGCATAAGAGGTGATACGAACATGACAAATTAATGTCCAAAATTAATCACATGTTAATCTTATGTTCCTGATCCGATGACCTATTGTAGTAGACGGAAGCCTCACCCAAAAAAAAAAAACCAATTAGGGTGAGTTTGGGAAGTGATGAAAACTGAAGTTTATTAGAGTTTTTAGCTTACTTTTCTACTATTCATAGATCTCATTACACTATTTATAAATTTATGACTTGTGTAAAAAAGCAATTTGTTTTTTGAGTGTGCATCGACTTGTGTGCAAATAGCTTATGAAAATGGCTTTTTTTATCATACTCTTAGCACTTTCAGTGTTTTTCTACAATATTTTTAACAACAAAAAAAAAAACAATTAGTTAGCTTTTAACTTTTTTTCTATAGTACTTTCAGTAAAAGATTTTCAATTTCAATTAAATAAGTTATACCCAAACAGACCCTAGTTTAAAAACAACATTTCCACAATTATATATGTTCTACGGTTCCTACATGTATAAAAATATCTAAGTATTCACCAATATATACGTGTGTGTGTGAGACTATGAATATGAACACTAATTAATATATGCGTGTGAGTATTCATAAGGATTTAGCATCTATTTAGAAAATTAAGAATAAATAAATAACTGAATTTCATTTTCGTGATATGTGATATGTTAGACTTATTAGTTTGTAAGAATTATATAATAAAATTTATACTATTTAATTTGTCATGCTTGTTTTTTAAGCTAAAAAGAAAATAAGAACACTGTTATTCAATACAACCATGACAAATTCATTTGTCCGATAATGGATGCAACACTTCTTAATGTAGTGCTGAATTTTTGGACATATATATTTTGGCTGCGCAGCAATCACAGGTAACGGATTCATTGCTCGTGACATTGGATTTCATAACACAGCCGGTCCTCAAGGAGAACAAGCCCTGGCTGTGTATATTGCTTCAGACCATTCAGTTCTCTTCAGGTGTAGCATTGCAGGCTACCAGGACAGTTTATATGCGGTTGCACTCCGTCAATTCTATAGAGAATGTGACATCTATGGCACCATAGACTTCATTTTTGGAAACGCTGTGGCTGTTTTTCAAAGCTGCAATTTAGTACTTCGTAGACCACAAAGTGGTTATTACAATGTGATCCTAGCAAATGGGAGGAGTGACCCTGGTCAAAATACTGGCTTCTCGGTTCAAAAGTGTAAGATCATGGTGAGCTCAGACTTTTCTGCTGTCAAACATTCATACAATTCCTATCTAGGGAGGCCATGGAAGGAGTACTCTAGAGCAGTAATAATGGAATCAACCTTAGATGATGCTATAGCGCCTAGAGGTTGGGTTGAATGGCCTGGAGCCGAGAGTTCTACTCTCAAGAATCTGTATTTTGCAGAGTACTCAAATGTAGGGCCTGGAGCTGGACTTTCCAAGAGGGTGCAGTGGTCTGGATATCATGTTATTGGAGCCGATGAAGCAGGCAAATTTACTGTCTCTAAGTTTATCGCTGGGACTTCATGGCTGCCTTTCACCGGCATACCTTTCATCTCCGGTCTGGACTCTGAGAAGAAAAATCTTTAGTTTTATCCTGAGTGTTTCAGTTTATGCTCCATAAAGTGTGTCTGTGTGTCTGTGTGTGCCCTCTTTTTCACTTTGGAATGGTAATGATTATAAATATCTGTTCCTTAATTTGGTTGCTGTTTTTTAGTTGACTTCTATGCCTTATCTAGACACTGGAGGCACCTCTTAGCTTGTACCTGTCATTCTCTATTGTTCAAAAAAGAACATTTCCAAAATAAGTAGTAAGATTATTAGTTACTAATGATATAGCTGATATATGGAATAAAGTGAGGACTCCTAACTGAAGGAAAAAGACATTAATTACTTTAACATGGGATTTCTTTTTCTTTTTTTTTATGAGACATGGGATTTCTTTTTGTGAGTGCTTCATGCGACATGGGAACATTCATCATGAAAATTTAAGCTAATAAGAGTGACAATGTTGAATATAAACCATTCATCGATCTTTCACAATTACGAAATTATCAGTTAGGTCAAATGGCATTTTTTTAGTGCTTCCAACAAAGATCTTCACAATTAAAACAACTTAAGCAACAACATTACTGAATAAGAAAAATTAGCATTTTACTTTTCTTTTTTTGAGAAACAGCATTTTACTTATTTCATTTGGACAATGACTCAACAGCTAATTACTGTCACATTTATACCAAACTGAATGAGGTGGTTTGGGCAGTGTTTGATGCCTAAATTGAAGGCTTGTTTTGCATATCATTGTGTTACACATAGGTGTCAAAGACTTTGCAATTAATGACTCATGCATATGGTAGCACTCTGTAGGAAACTCCGAATTGAATTAACATTGTCGGTAGAGAAATCAAATTTCATTGTCGGTGGACTTGAAATGGTCATAGATAAATTTCACCGACAATGGAATTTCTAATGAGTAAGCCCTAAATAGTTTGTATTGAAATCGTGCATCAATGGGGTCCATTAGGGTTACATTTTCTATTTTGCCTTAAATCTAAATAGAGAATTAGATTCTTTTAACTAGCTTAATTTCTCAAGAATATTAAAGTTTGAACTATATATATATATATATATTAACACAACTGTTATTCATCCAAAAAGAAATAAAATTTATAGTATATAGACTTTATCTACTGTATAGATAAAGTCCCTTGTGTTAGAGCACCTCCAGTAAATTCATCAAATTTTTGTACTGTTTAGAGAATGAACAGTGACTTTTACCTTTATCTACCCACTTTTTCAAATACATCTTCCAACATATTCTCTATCTCATTCTCTATCTCATTTAAATATTATTTTTTTCATTCATTATTTATTCTTTTTTTTAACAACTACACATCTTCCAACTTTTTTTTATTCAACACATAATTATTATAATAGAAAAAATGTATTTGAAGAATGAACAGTAGCCCATCAGACTTGATGAGCTACTGTTCATTAGCTAAAAAAAAATCCAGCTATTTCGAAGTTGCTGGAGCATATACAGTACACAAAATCTCTAAATTTTAGCTAATAAAAGCCGGATACCGATGCTCTTGGAGATGCTCTTAGTGTCTTTGGCTCTCTTAAAATGGTAAGCTTGGGTTGGATCCATCAACTTCTTGTGTGGTGGTGAGTTTGATTATTTTTTTCTGTTAAAAAAAATTATAGATTGCTGTATAAAACTTTACGAGAGAGAGAGAGAGAGAGAGAGAGAGAGAGAGAGAGAGAGAGAGATGAAGAACTTCCACCACAAACCTTCGAAGACGAAGAACGCACCAAGAACACGAAGAACACGAAGAACGTGAAGAACAAAGGATTTCTAACAAGCTTATAGCCAGAGATTCATTGTAATTCCGTTTCAACAATCTTCGATCCATCCTTCAACCAAATTGAAGAATACTTTGTGTTCAAGTGAAAATCACATTACTACAAATCCAATTAATAAATCTTTCAAGGAGATCGAATCAGAGGATCACTCTTTTGTAATTACAGAGAATTGTACCACACATATTCAATACAAATTCACATTTGTACAACTATTTTACTTGTTTGACTTATTTCGAACCAAGAAATTTAGTCGTCCACACCAAGGTATGTAACCACCAAATTCTGAGAATTACTATCCAGTTGAGAAAGCAAAAGCAGCTACATATGAGGTAACTATCAAGCAAGAATTACCATAAGAGGAAGCAATATCCTGTAATCTTTTGTCATCTCAAACAGGAGGACTGATTTCTGCTCTCAGCCACTTGGGGTCTAAAGTGAAAAGTTTAAGTGGTTTTTGTTTTTGTTTTTTTTTTTAATATTTAAATACTAAATAAATAATATTTACTGATTTTTTTTTAAATTCATATCCAGATAAATATTTTTTAGTAAACATTTATAATGAGAAAATATTTATAAATAAATAAAACACAATTTATAATTAAAAATTATAGTTTAACTAAAAACAAAATTTAAAATATAGAATTATAGAATTTGGTTATTGCAACTTTTTTAATGCTGTGATTATTTTATACTTTAAAGACTAAACTTGCACAAATAAAAATTAATTTATTACATGGTTCAATAAATTAATATCGCTCTAATACAAATCATTGATATAATATATATTTAATTATCAATTGGTATGATAAATTATAATAATTGATAAAGTAAAAATAAAAGAGATTATGCGTGTAGTGTGGGTGGGTTAGTGTCTTTGGTGATGGGGTGTGCGCCATGTGGCTGTGGTGTGCTACAAAGTGCTAATATGCCATGTGTAGTGTGCAGCGCAATCAATAGTGTGCTATCCTATTCGCTGTGCAGTGGCCAGTGTGCAGATTAAAAGAAAAAAAATTTGAAATATTGAATAAAAAGCCAACCATTATCACAAACCAGTACTCTTCAATCTTCATGAAAATTTCAGAGAGAGAGAGAGAGAGAGAGAGAGGGGTTACCAGATTGCTATGCCCAGACACGGCACACCATCCACCACTGTGAAGGTAGTGAAGCTATTGCAAAGAATGATTGAATGAAAGGAAGCTTATTTTTATTTATATATATATATATATATATTGTAAGGACTCAATTTGGATTGACCCTGAGTATGAATGAGTTTTCAGCCCAACAAGCCCAAACAATAAATTTATAGAGAGTGGGTTGAAGGTTTAGGCGCTGGCCGTCGTTCATCAAGCATGAACTTTCTTTTATAAAAAAGATACTTAGAGTTTCTATACAACCGGGAGGATGCTCCTCGGCCATGGGCCGAGGAGACCTTTTTCTTCCCTTTTTTTCTCCCCCCTTTCCTTTACTTTACTTGCTTTTCTTATATAGTTTTCATCTTCCTATCTCCTTACTCCATCTGTTAATCATCCATTTGCCTCTCTTCTGGCCGTCCGTCCCATCAGAGGCCTTATCAGTACTCAAGTGGTTCACTCTGATCAACGTCGCCCTGCCAAGGGGTTATCTCCCCATTAATGCGGCCAGGGGGGTTAGGTGAATGCATTAAATGCGAGGGTGACAGCTTACTTTGGGGTTGGTCTTTCCCAAAAATCATCCTTGTTAGGCCGAGGATGAGGAGGTCCTCGGCGTGGATTGGGAAAAGAGGCTTTCCCCAATTTAGCCTTGAATAGTCAGTATTCCTCAGCGTGGGCCTTGGGCCTGCTACACGATGGGCCGAGGTTATCAGGCCCACGGACCCCACAATAGCCCCTCAAAACCCTGCTGCACGTTCCCTCGGACGGGGAGGAGGGTTTTGATACCTGCGGGCCCTCTAGACGAGTCGCCTCACTTCGGTTCGTGTTAATTGCTGGCGACTTTTCGACTGCCCGACGCGAGTTTTTAGCGTTTCAAGACTTAATGTGTGCCCACATTAAATTTTGGCGGCACCACGTTTCCCACTTTCGACGGTATGATCTCTTGCTTTTATGGGCGAGCGGTTACATTTGGGGAACCTAAGGGGGAGTATAAGTACCTGTTTGAACCGCCTAATTTCCTCATTTTCGCGCTTACAATTATTGATGCATATGATTTGAATCTGGTTCAACTTGCACACTACCTGAAGAGCATCGTCATACTTCTGTAAGTCTTCTTCTTCCAGTGACCCCCAAATTTTCCTTGGTTCTATCCCTTCTTTTCTTCTTTTGGAATTTTTAGTTGTCCTTGGGGGGATGGGTAAGTTTAAGAAATTGGTTGAGTCCGACGAGATGATGAACAAATTCATTGTCGACTATGGGATACCCAATAATGTGAGTTTGAAGTACTGTGAAGAAGGGGAGTGGTACCTTAAGAGGAGAGAGGGTGAAGTTGTGATCCCGATAGTCGCTTTCGTAGAGGGAGGGATGAGAATCCCTATGAGGCCGGTGACCCTCAATTACCTTAGGCATTTTCGCCTGGCTCCTACTTAGTGTGCCGTGAATGTATTTAGGATATTATGGTGTGTAGATATCCTGAATGAAAAAATGGGGCTGAGACTGACTCACCACGATGTGAACTGGTGCTACAATCTTCATCACCTGAGGGGTAAGACGTACTATATGAAGACAAGAGACGACAGGGTTCGTCTCATCCAGTGTCTTCCTGATTCCAATAAGGGGTTGACCCAAGATTTTCTCATAGTGTCGGGGGAGTGGCACAACGGTTTTCATTGCCCAACAGTAGAGGGGGAGCCAGGTAGGGTATCCGAAGTGAAAGACAATCTAGGTTTCAGTATTTTCAAGTTTTATAACTGTATATCTAATTTGGTTGATTAACCATAGGAGTTTCACTTTTCTTTTCGCAAATCCGCACGCCTTTGCACGTCATTTCCATCTGGTTAACAAAGCGGATTTGGAAACCGTTCTTAGGTCGGACCTTTTCCTGAACGAAACTGATAACCAGGTTAGAGCTGTTCACCAAATCCTCGGATGCGACCCAGCTCAGAAATCATTCCCAGTCCCAAAGCACGTAATTAAAGCTCGTGATCCTCGGCTTACGCAGATTACCGTGGTGGAAGACGGTTTTGCATTTACTGAGGGGTCTTATATACCTGAAGGCATTCCGCTAGTAGGTCCCTCCTCATCCCAGCAAGTAACGGTAGCCGAGGAAGGATTATCTGAGAAGGCAAGGGAGGTGGTTGAACTGAGTTCTTCTGAGGATGAATATAGCGTGTTCAACCTAGCTGATCAGTCCGAGGATCCCTCTGGTGATCTAGGAGACCTTCATTTGTCCGAAACCGATCTCCAGTCTCTAAGAGTTGGTACTCCGACTGAGATGGGTTTAAAAAGACAGCCCCAAACCAATCTTCTTGACCTGCTCGAAGGCGGTTCCAAGAAAGGTGTACCAGAAGAGTCGCAGCCCTAGCCCCCAGCACCTCCGCCCCAGATTTCAACTGTGCAAACCAGGTCGTCTTCTGCTCCCACAGTATCAGACCCTCAGACCGAGTTTCATGACCCGAAAAGGAAGAGACTTTCCAAGGGTAAGGAGCCAATGGATGGGAGCAAATCCCATTCCTCGCCCGATGAGGGTAGGTTTCGCAGGCCTCCGAAGCAACTGAAGCTCGGTGGTCAACGGAAGGGTAAGAAGGCCCTTCAGCAGTCCGTGGCTCAAGCCTGGCTGCCCGCTGCCATGCTCCATGATCAGTCCCTGATGGATAACGCGTCGATGCGGGAATCTCAAGGAGCCGAGGGGGCTCTTGTAGCCGAGGCCCTGGAGAAATCTCTTCTTCTTCCTACTGACATGGCCGAGCTAAGAAATATGAGTGGGTTAGAGGTTGTCCTCGACCTTAAGAAGTATCTGGGCATGGTGGGTCCTTTGGCACCTACTTACTTTATTCAAAGTTTGTCGCTTAGTAACTTCCTTTCTCTTTACAGAGTTATTTGTTTTTATTGGCAGGCTATCCAGGCCCTTTTCAGGTTAGGCGAGGAGGTCGATGGCCATAGCAATGCTTTATCGCAAGAGCGTGACAATTTCTTGGAGGCTGCCAATACCCTCAAGAGATTTGAGGCCGACCTAAAAAAGGCGACCGAAGATCTGGAAAAGATGACGAAGGCCAGGAATACTGCTGTCTCTGACCTAGCTGTGGCTAGGAAGCAAGCTGAGGATCAAACTACTCGCTTGCAAGATGTTGAGGGTCAACTACAAACTGCCAAAGAGAACATTGCCTATATGAAGGAGAAGTTGACCATGGCAATCCATGAAAGAGGTGTTGCCGAGTATGCCAGGGACGAGGCTGTGAGAGCCAAAGACGAGGTGGTATTTGCAAAAATAGACGCCGAGCGCTCTGTAGAACAGGCAGAGGAGGATGCTTTCGCAAATGGGGTGGCTAAGGCTGAAGCCACCCTTCGGGCTCAAGTTCCTGCGGTGTGCAGGCATTACTGTTCTCAGACCTGGCATGAAGCTCTCAACCAAGCAGGGGTTGATGCCTCATCTGATCTTAGGAGGGAGGACAGGGTATATTACCCTATTGCCATTCGCGAGGTTGCACCTGCTGCTCCTGAGGAGGGGTCCTCATTACCAGCGGTTGAGAGTCACAATAAGACCGCCGGGGATACATCATTAACTGACCAACCACCCGAGGAGGTTGAGCCCTAGAGAACGTTGGGGAGAGTTATAACCGAGGGTCAAGGGATAGCGTAAGACGTGGCAAGGCCTCCGGCGGACCTTTCGAGACCAAGCCCCTTAGGCCTTGGTCAAAGCCTTTTGATTTGCTTATCGACTTAATTTGCCTACTGAGCTGGGGAGACTAGTATACGACATAGGATAAATTTGTTTATTTTCTCTTTTACCTTCTCTTTTATCTCATTTTGTTTCTTGCCTCAGTGGCGTTGTAAGGGAGTTGTATACTTTCCGTTTGAACTGAATACTTAATACTGTGCTTCCAACTAATGATATTTTCTTTTATTTGCTTTACTATTGTATTCTGCTCAATATTCGTATTCTATTCTGGAGTTAGCCTCATGAAACCATTTGTTATCCTTCAAATATAAATCTAAAGACCGTATTATAGCTTGACTCTAAGTAATGCTTTGATTTTTCTCTAGATAGTTATTTTCTCCATAGGTTCGAGTCCAAGGACCATGCAATACCCTGGTTATGCCTAGTACTTCTATTTTTCTGTAAGTATCTAGTTTTCCATAGGCTTGGGTCCGAGGACCATGCAATACCTTAGTTATGTCTAGTACTTCTATTTTTCTATAAGTATATAGTTTTCCATAGGCTTGGGTCCGAGGACCATGCAATACCTTGGTTATGTCTAGTACTCAGGTATAATGGTGTGAATAGTTTTACCATAGGCTTGGGTCCGAGGACCATGCAATACCTTGGTTCTGTCTACCACTTCTATTTTTCTGTAAGTATCTAGTTTCCCCATAGGTTTGAGTCCGAGGACCATGCAACACCTGGTTCTGTCTAGTACCCAGGTATAATGGTGTGAATAGTTTTACCATAGGCTTGGGTCCGAGGACCATGCAATACCTTGGCTCTGTCTACACTTTTATTTTTCTGTAAGTATCTAGTTTCCCCATAGGTTTGAGTCCGAGGACCATGCAACACCTTGGTTCTATCTAGTACCCAGGTATAATGGTGTGAATAGTTTTACCATAGACTTGGGTCTGAGGACCATGCAATACCTTGGCTCTATCTACCACTTATTTTTCTGTAAGTATCTAGTTTCCCATAGGTTTGAGTCCGAGGACCATGCAATACCTGTATGCCTAGTACCCATGTTATGTGTAGTTAGTTTTCCATAGGCTTGGGTCGAGGAACCATGCAATACCTTGGTTCTGTCTATACTTCTATTTTTTCTATAAGTATATAGTTTCCCATAGGCTTGGGTCGAGGACCATGCAATACCTTGGTTACTGTCTAGTACTCATGTATAATGGTTGTATAGTTTTACCATAGGCTTGGGTCCGAGGACCATGCAATACCTTGGTCTGTCTACCACTTCTTATTTTTCTTAAGTATCTAGTTTCCCCATAGGTTTGAGTCCGAGGACCATGCAATACCTTGTTCTGTCTAGTACCCAGGTATAATGGTGTGTATAGTTTATCCATAGGCTTGGGTCCGAGGACCATGCAATACCTTGGTTCTGTCTACCACTTCTATTTTCTGTAAGTATCTAGTTTCCCCATAGGTTTGAGTCCGAGGACCATGCAATACCTTGGTTCTGTCTAGTACCCAGGTATAATGGTGTGAATAGTTTTACCATAGGCTTGGGTCCGAGGACCATGCAATACCTTGGCTCTGTCTACCACTTCTTTTTTTTGCAAGTAGAGGTTTTATCCTCGAACCGCTTTACTGGAGGTGATTCTCCTTGGGTCGGATTATGATCTTTACACGTGACATTGATCTCGCCTCCGCTCAAGGGCCCCATCTTTTTCATTTATGAAGCGCCCTTTTGTCTGTTCGTGTTCCGCGCTTGACGCTTCGGTACGCGAAACGCGCCTTCATTAATGTCCTCGTGAATTAACACCCGTCCAACGTCTACGGCCTCCTTGGAAATTGATGGCTTCATTATTAGCCCAACTGATAATTCTCTTTTCGAACTCCACATGAATTAATTCTCACCAACCTCCATCCCCTATAAAAGGTGGGGAGATGGTTTCTCCACAATCCATGAATCTCTCAACACAAACAGAAAAAATACATTCTTCCAACTTCCCAAGCCCTTTTAACAACCCCGCCGGAATTGTGACTGGAACTGGCAAAAGTCGGTATGGCCGCAGCCCCCACTGGGCTTTCGGTGTGGCAGAATCTAGGTGTAACCCGATGGCACCCTACAAGGTGGCCCAGAGGGATGTTGTTAGAGTACCTAACGTCTTTCCTCGGAGCGCACCCCCGACGAAGAAGACGTGCAAATTCACCTCATGGGCGGTGCTCGAGTGTTGCCGTCTCCAACGGCCAACACTAGTGAGGAGTGGAGAGAATCAAGGGAACATCATGGGGGAAGGTATCCCGAAGCCCCTGCATCTGCTCCTCTCTTTGTTCCAGCTCCGCCTGGCCGAGAAGGGAGTTGTCTGTGGCCTGGAAACATGATGGCCCTCCCCCTTCTCTGCCTTTTGTCAAGCTCTCCCATTCTCTTTATGCCAATAAAGGGACGGCTTGACACTTCCCACCGGCTAGCTTTTTTAGGGCGACCCACCTGGGCCTCTGATTGTAGAAATAGCTGGTAGGATTAGCTTGTAAATTTGTGTGTGAAACACACCTGCCTGAGCCTCTGCTTGTAATTTGTAATGTTTCTGTTTATGAAATAATAATATCAAGATTTCTCTCTTCGCTGTCGCATCTTCTATTTTTTTTTTTTTTTCTTTTTTTTTTTTTCTCAACCTACTGTAAAACGACTACTTAGAACACTCGCTTGGTGCGCCGGCCAGCACCCTAATCCTTCCACAGACGGCGCCAATTGTAAGGACTCAGTTTGGATTGACCCTGAGTATGAATGGGTTTTCAGCCCAATCAAGCCCAAACAATAAATTTATAGAAAGTGGGTTAAAGGTTTAGGCACTGGCCTTCGTTCACCAAGCATGAACTCTCCTTTATAAAAGAAAACACTTAGAATTTATTTACAACTGGGGGAATGCTCCTCGGCCCGTGGCCGAGGTGACCTTATTTTTCTCTCTTTCTTTCCCCCCCCCCCCACTTTCTTTACTTTACTTGCTTTTCTTATATAGTCTTCATCTTCCTATCTCCTTCTTCCATCTGTTGATCATCCATTCGCCTCCCTTCTGGTCATTCGTCCCATCAGAGGCCTTATCAGTACTCAAGTGGTTCACTCTGATCAATGTTGCCCTGCTAAAGGGTTATATCCCCATTAATGCGGTTAGAGGGGTTAGGTGAATGCATTAAGTGTGAATGTGACAGCTTGCTCTGGGCTTGTCCCCTCCAAAAATTATCCTTAGTATGCCGAGGACGAAGAGGTCCTCGGCGTGGTTCAGAAAAAGAGGCTTTGTCTAACTTAGCCTTGGCTGGTCAGTCCTCCTCGGCGTTGGCCTTGGGCCTACTATGCGATGGGCTGTGGCTTCAGGCCCACGGGCCCCACAAAAATATATTAATAAACTATTTTAAGAAGACTTATGAAAAAATGAAAAAAAATACTTACTTTTTTTACAATTTTTTCAATTCTCATAAAACATTTTTTAAAATAAATAATTAATGTGTGCCGACCCTTTATTTTATAAAGGAATGTGATATCTTTAGGCCCTTGGAATTTTCCTTGAACAAGCACCTCTCATTTAGAGCCATATTTTTTTTTTGTTTTTGGGGGGTGGGTGGGTGGGGAGAGGGAGGGAGAGAGAGAGAAAGGTGCAGGTTGCAACCTAAATGGATTAGAACACAGTTAAAGTTGATTGAAAATAAGACTAGACTTGATAGGTGATCACAACAACTGTAGCTTCTAGCTAGCTAGTCCTCTATGCTCACATGGTTGTCCCTCGATCCCCACTTTTAAACTAATTATTTGTCCTTCTCGATGTCTTTATCGACCATCACTAAAAGTTATAGGATTTCTTATCATGGGACACATTTCCGATCAAACTATCAACCTTTAACTTTGGTTTTGGACCATCTAACATGGAATTCAATTGTTATAGTGAGGATAGAGAAGACAGTCGTCACAGCCTCACAGGTAGTACTCACAATCACAAGTCTCATCCCTGGTTATGGAAGGGGATACATAATTAATCATCGTATTATACTCACAACATTGAAAACAATTATATATATAAGAGAACCTTACATATGACAAATTAATTATCGTATTATATTCACATCAGAGAAAACGTTTTTATGTAAGAGAACCTTACCTATGACGGTTAAATGAGATAGTTAATATTTGCTATTTATAGACTATTTGTCTAGGAACACCAAATTTGCCATTACTATTTACCACAACTTGATAACGTATGTGACTGTAATTGATAAACCATCACTTTTATATTAACATTTTTTTTTTTTAACTAATCACAGATACACTTGAAAGTCTAAATTAACTATCATAATACATAGAGATATTGAGTCACTTGACTTGATGTAAAAACAGTATGTATTGTGCAAGTTGTAATATATTGAAATATAAAATTATACCATCGCGTCACCCTTGGTGCGATGGTCACTCTACAAATATAAGTGTTTGTGAAGTGTGGGAGGTAAGGGCCAGGGTTCAAGTCTCCGAAAGGAAGCTTCACACACATATACACTTCGATTAGACTAGAGTGGAATTCTATCTTGTATAAAAATTTAAAAAAACAATATATATATATATATATAATTATGAAAGACAATTAATATAATCAATAAATGCATCAACCTTGATAGTGTCAAGGTCCTAACTCTACCCTATGATAATGACCTTAGAGCATTCACATCAGTTTATCTAAATTTTTTGTCTATTTTACATGAAAAAATCTCATCTTTCTATTTTACACTACCACTTTTACAAAACACCCACATCAGTTCATTTATTTTACAAGATATTTCAATAAAATATTCACTCTACATAATTTTTTTATTATTTCCCTCAACCACCTCTACCTATATACGCGCCCTCTCTCTCTCTCTCTCTTCTGAACAGATCAACTCTCTCTCTCTCTCTCTCTCTCTCTCTCTCTCTCTCACCGGCCGATCCAGATCGTCTCATTCCTTCTCTCATCGGCGATCGTCTCATTCCTTCTCTCTTTTCTTCCTTCTCTCACAGGCCGATCCAGATCATTCCACGCTCCACGCTTCACGCTCCGATCAAGCGATACCCACGAGCTCTGGTGACCCAGAACCTTTCTTCACCGGCCAATCCATGCTCCACAAGCACCGATCCATGCTCCACGCTTCACCGGCCTACCCACGAGCTCCGATCAAGCGAGACCCACAAGCTCCAGCAACCCAGATCCTTTCTTCACTGGCCGATCCACGCTCCACAAGCACCGATCCACGCTCCATGCTTCACCGGCCGACCCAGGAGCTCTAGCAACCAATCCGAGGACCCATCTTCGTCGACCTTCACATTCTCATCCGATGGTAAAACCCACAAAAACAACAACAACAGCAGCATTTACATCAAAGCGCCAAGCTCCAATTCCTAGACGACATCGTCGTCGTCCGTGATGATGCCGATGTCGTTTATGACCAGTTCGATAGTGGGGAAGAGGTTCTACAACGAGGTGAAGGTGAGAGAGTCCGAAGATGGGGTTAGGTGGTCAGTGATGCTTGATTACCGGACGCTCAAGACGCCATCAAACAAGCCTCTCAAGCTCCCTACTTTGCCTCTCGCTAAGGCTGTTGCTGCCGAGTGGGAATATCATGTTTGTGATTTGTGTGTGTGTGTGTGTGTGTCTACACCTTTGTTCTTATTGTGTTGCATTTGGTATTAGTTTCAATGTATTTGTTATTTGAGTGGAATGTTTTTGTGGGTCTTTTTGGATTTGGTTTAGCTCAAATGGGTTGCCTTCAAAAGTTGTGTTTGCGTTAGATTTATGGGACTTATTACTGTCTAGATTTGTATAAATATTTAAGCTTTCTTTCTGTGTTTGTGTGTGGGTTAATTTTCAGTTGATTTGGCGCGCTGGATGTTGTAATGGTTAGGAAAGAGAGGTAGGAGATGAGAGTCCGTTAGAGAGGCAAGAGAAAAAACCATTAAAAAATTAAATACACAAGCTATAATGCCTGTGTAAATTTACACGGATACTGTAACTCATGGATAATTTTAGAAGATTTTGCAAGAGTTTAAACAGACTGAGGCTTGAATGAGTATAAAATTGTTGGTATGTAGATCTGGAACTCTGGTGAATCTACAAAATTCTAGTTGAAGGCTTTAGAAGTTGATCTTGAAGCTTAAGGATGATGGGCGCTTGAGTTCATCCTCAGTAAATTGAGGTTCTTAGAAGACCCTTTTTCTATATATCAAAATTTTTACACTGTTTGCATTTCGCTTATTTAGTAGTGAAGGCTCTAATTGTTGCATGGCAACATTATAGTCATATTAGAAAAGATTTTTTTTTTTTTTTTTGGATTAGTGAAGAAAGAAAATATTTTGGTTTTAATTTTAGTTTGATCACCATTACATGGATCAAAAGTTTGATGGGTCAAGGCCTTAGTGCTGGGATTGATGATTTGGCTAATCAATGCCTCTGTAAGGTCAGTATAAAGCCATGGTTGTTCTCTAAAAAAAAAAAAAGTGTCTCGGAATTTAGAAGTGGATTCTAGTAAAATTAGATTTACTGGAACTTAACTAATGCTAAATTTGGTTGTGGGCCATAGCCAGTGGAGGGATTTTTTTTTTAACTCGGTCTTGCTCTCAGCAGTTTAGAGATTCCCAATCACAAGGTCTTGCTTTCTCACTTATTTTGTATGCTCAATTTAAACTCAGTTCATAAAAATTTTGTAGAAGCCACGAAGTTTGCAAATGATTGGAAATCAAGATTGAAAAAGAATAGAGATGATCCTTCAGAGGTCCTGGCTTTTCTGCAATTTTTATTTTTTTTTAAAAGGTCTAAACTTTCCTGAGATTCTCTTGTGGGATTTCTTTTTTTATTGTTTTACTTTTCCAGTCTGCCCTTACAGGAGAGTCACTCCCAGTAACCAAAAATCTTGGTGATGGAGTATAGTCTATTTCAACATGTAAACAAGGTGCAATTAAAGGAGTTGTTATTGCAACTGGATTACATACCTTATTTGGAAAGGCAGTTCATCATGTGAAAACTACTACAATCATTGGACATTTTCAGCAGGTAATTTCAATATATTATTTTGGATGAAAGATTCACTTAGAATCTCAAAGGCTAGTAGAATGTTTAGAGCTGTAATATTTGTAAACAGTTTCATCTTTTCTGCTTGGAGGTAATGGGGCAATAATAGGTAACAATGTGAAAGAGTTTTGCATTTGTTCTGTGAGAATCTGTCAATGTTTGGGTATTTGATGAGTTGCCATTTGCCTCGATCATTCAAGTCGTAAATGCAATAGGAAACTTCTGTATTTGCTCAATTGCCATTGGGCTGGTAATAAAAATCATTGTCATATATGGGATTCATCAGAGGGGAAATCATGTTGGGGTAGATAAGCTTCTTGTTTTACTCATCGGTGGCATCCCAATTTCTATGCCAACAATTCTTTCTGTTACAAGCTAACTGTGGGCAAGTCACAAGAATATGATAAAGGTGGTATTTCCAATCCTTTTATTATTATTATTTCCTTGACTGACATGGCCATAAATTATGTAAGTAGGTTGCTTAGGGGAAATTGCTTCGGTCGCCAATGTTGATGACTTTCATGTTGCACTCTTAAGGCTATGCTCCATATCTGCAGCTCCCTTGTTTAAAGATTTCATAGAAATGTACAATATCTTATGAGAAAGATGTTTATGTGCTAAATTGTTCTGAGTGGGCCCTTAATGTATAAACAATATCTCATCTAAAATCCTTCTCAATTGTTGGGTATGTTACTAGATGTTAAGGTACAAATTTTCAGGCCCTAATTTTTTTAGCCCACTCACAAAAATGCCCACACAAACCCATAAATGATTTTGAGCCCACATAAATATATCCCACATATAACTCAAATATTCTCCATGTTATTGGGCTCCCACAAAAATTTCCTATATAAGCCCCATAAATTACCTTGGGCCCTTTCACAAATATTATCTATTATATCCCACATATTATCCAACTTAGATTTTTCACAAAAATACCCACCATATTGCTACCAAAATTGGGCCACAAAATTATGCTATCTCCACACAAAAAAAGCCCAACAAAACCCCCTCTAAAGACCGTTACGATACAACACCTTTAAAACCCGTTACGATATGACACTCTAAAAGTCCGTTACGATACAACACCTCTAAAAGCCTGTTACGACATGGCACTCTAAAGCCCGTTATGATACGGCACCTCTAAAGCCCGTTACGATACAACACTCTAAAAGCCCGTTACGACATGGTACCCTTTACAAAGCCTGTTGCTACACAACAATATTTTTACAAAATCTCAAATTATTTTACAAAGCCCAAATACTAATTTGGCACCTATTTTACAAAGCCTAAATACTAATTTGGCAATAGGTCCGTTTGGATAGCACTTATTGTTGCTGAAAGTTACTAAAAACTGATTGTTGCTGAAAACACTGTAACAAAATAATTTTTAAATGTGTGAATAGTATTGTGAGACCCACTTTTAATATTAAATGTTGCATAAACAGTACATGAACAGTGCACGCACAGTACACGCACAGTGTTTTTTTCTCCCAAAAGTCAATAAGTCCGGCTGCTAAAAAAAAAAAAAAAAAACTGAAAGCGCAACTTTACTTTGAGTGAAAAATAGTGCTATCCAAACCGGGTCAATATCTCATAAAGTCCAAATGCTATTTTGGCACATGCCTACAAAGCCCAAACATTATTTTGGCAACTATCTCATAAAGCCCAAATGTTATTTTGGCACATGCCTACAAAGCCCAAACATTATTTTGGCAACTATCTCATAAAGTCCAAATGTTATTTTGGCACATGCCTACAAAGCCCAAACATTATTTTGGCAACTATTTCATAAAACCCAAATGCTATTTTTGCACATACTTACAAAACTCAAAAATTATTTTTCACACTTGTTTTACATATACAAAATCCCTCACTCATGGGAAATATAATTACTCATCCCTCAAGAAATACCTCTCTTACAAGATTTATAAAAGCCCATGTATATCACCCATGGCAAAACTCTTCATTTTCTAGGGATAACTAAGCCCAAAGAAGCTCAATTACAAAGCCCAACTAAGCCAGCCCAGCCCACACACAAATCTCAGCAGCTGAAGCTCACCTGAGCTGACCAGCCAAAATTCAGCACAACTTAACAATTGGACCCCATTGCTATCAAGTTCCAACTTGTCCAATCAGATCAGAAGAGGACATGTGTCTATCAAGGGTTGAACCCTTCCTTCACAAGCTAAAATTCCATCATTTCTCATGTGACATAAAGCTGAAAGTGACATGACAAAAAGCTGGGAAGCTTCAGCTAGCTGTCCCTTCTTTCTTTTCTAGCCCATTCGGTCAAGGATCAAGAGCAACCATGACCAGGCCATGAAAGCTCTTGAAAAAACTTGAAATCAATTCATTTTCATACCAAAAACACGTACTCTCTGGTTCATGGACCAAGCACATGAACCCCAAATGGGAAAACTTAAGGAAATATGGTTTGGAGGGCACTAAGGGGATCCCAACAGGGATCCCAACAGAGTTCCCAACACACCTAGCTTAAGGTGATGCAACTTGCCCTAGGGAGCTCGGATTCTAGCAACAGCATAACCAAGTTCATTAGCCTAAAGCATGCTTTAATCCCATCAACTAAGGCCAACCAGCATTCAATGCTAAGTCAAAATTCCAACTGTTATTACCTAAAACAGCAAGAACCTTCTAAAAGTAGAGCTTAACACTCTTAGCTAAAATCCTAGAAACAATTCTCTAAGTATTTTCTGAAGATTGAGGGAGATTTAGCAGAGATTATTTGCTAATTACCCCCTAAAAACCCAACTATAAATGGAATTCTCCATTAATACTTCACCAAGAGACTAAGAAATACACCCATAGAGAGGAGCTCTTCATTAACTTCTCTGTTTAGTCTTCTCAAAAATCTAGCAAAGTTCTGAGTTGTTAGGTTTCCTATGGACCCTCTTTTACTTAACACCCTTAGGTTTTATAGGTTGTGCCCTGACCAACTTCCTCCCAATTTTTACCAGGTAGTTAGTTGTGTTAGTAGGTTGAATCAGATATTTGGTTTGCAATTAGACCATCACGATATAAACTTCATGTACAGTCTTTGTGGGAATAAGAAAGCCAACTATTACTTAAAAGTTAGAGATATACGGGTACGGCTAATTTCATGCCTACCCGATTCTAATAGGAATTCTGCTGAAGAGTTCGTACGGGTGCGCGGCAACTGGTTTGCTGGTGAAATCCCTTGCCCCCTCTCGCGGTACGAAGTGGGTTCGTACTGATTGCTAACTTGCCTTTCCTTTTGCTTGTGGTTGTTTTGTTTACCTGAATACTAACTCACTATGTTTATATTATTTATTTATTTATTATATTTTTTCTTTTTAGCAGACGGAAGAATATTTAGCCAAGATCTTAGAGTAGTGCATATACGGGACTTGAATTTTGTGCTTAGGTCCGAAATATTCGTTCATTGGGACGAACAACTCCGGGCTTCCCATTTAATTCTCGGCATAGAACCCATGTATTCTGCTTAGCAAGCCTTCAGCCAAGCTTTATTAGTTGATAACCCTCTCCTCTCCTATATTGACGTACGGCACACAAATTTCCTTCCCCCGAAATTCACAGTAGGCGAGGCTCATGACCTTAGTCCACGATACACTTGTTCCGGCGAACTTGATCCGGTAAGGGACGAGTCAACTGACCGTGTGTCTCGACACCTCCAAGAACAGGCACACAAGTCTGTTCAACCTGAAGCCCCCATTCAACCCAAGGCTCCCGTTGAACCCGAGGCTCTTGTTGAACCCAAAGCCCCTGCCGAATTCGAAGCTCCCATTCAGGAAGCTGAGGAAGCAGTCGCCGAATCTATTAACTCCAGTGAAACCAAATTCGACCGAGATGAAGATATGGTGACACGAAGGACAATGACAATTAATCGTTTTGTGCCCGGTACCCGGCTAGCTACGCAACAGCAACCACCTCAGGGCCGTGGTCAAACTCCCCCTTCTCCACTGCCTCCCTCTGGCCAAACCCGAGAGTACTGCCGAGCAAACCCCCATTGGCTCGGGTTATACGCCCACTAGGACTTCTCCCCAGCCATCAAGAGGCATCGTAATCCAGGAGCCAATGGCCCAGACTGGGACGAACGTGGCATCTACTTCCCAAGTTGTGCCAGAGTGGCAGCCTACATTCCAGCTGGACGGCAAGCCTCTTCCTGCGACTGTGAGTGTACGGGTGTGGGATAAAGGTGAGAGGGGTCATGTTGCCCAATGTTTGATGCACAGCCTCCTTTTGCCCGAGGAGATGCACACTTTTGAGGATGGCACAGACGAGTCCATGGCAAGGAGGTTGCAATGGCATACTATTGCGGTAATTTTTTGTTTTTGTTTTTGGTTTATCATTAATTTCTATGCACATTTTGTTTTTATACTTATCATTGTTGCTTCATCAGGTCGCTCAACTCACTCATATACTAGATGGGCGGTTAAAGGAACTTGCCGAGGATGCCAATAGGGAGAAGGCCCTTAATGACGTGGCCGAAGTAACTGCGAAAGAGAAAACCAAAGCTGCTGCAACTGCAAAGAAGAAGGTCGTCACGTCCAAGAAGGCCAGGGCGGCGGTGGAAAAGAGATCCTCGAAACTGGAGGTTAAACTAAGGGAGACCGAGCTAAAACTAGTGGAGGCCGCAAGTATGAATACTACACGGGCCAAGAAGTTGGCTGACTTGAAGGCATCTTTGGAGGCCTGCGAAAATAAATGGTACAATGAGGGATTCACTGATGCGGAGAACTTTGCAGAGCCTGTCATCAAGGAAGCCTAGAAGCTAGGTTTGAAGGAAGGTTGGTTAGCCGCCCTGCAAGCCTTGGGGGTCCTTAAGGAATCTCCTCGAAGGGATCCCGTTCAAATCCCTTTCTCGATTCCTGCTCCAGTCGTGTAGAATCCTCTGGGACCTATCAATAAAGAGGAGACAACGAGTATAAGGGAGCTGGTGGAGCAAACTGACTCCCACGTGGAGTTGGTGGATGTAGAAGTCTCTAGTAATCCCCGTTCTGGCGACCAACCCAGTGAAGACATCCATTTTCAGCCTTTCATATCGAACCAGCAACCGCCCGAGACCACCGTCCAGACACAGCCCGCAGACCCCATAGTCTAATTGCCGAATCAAACTCCCTCTATTTACCTTCACTTTCCTTTTATTTAAGTAACTTCTTTTTCTTTTGGTAAGTTTGCCTATGTCACCAGGTTGTGGTGACAGAACAATTATTTTCGTCGAGTTAAACTTTTTGCAATTACTAAGCTTTGTTTACAAGACATTGATTCAGTTTTTATGTGTTTGCCGTATTTGATTAAGGTTTAATTGTCGGACTTTAGCCTTAATCACGTTTATGAATGTTTAATATTATGTTGTTTTCCTCTCTTTTTTTTTCTTTTTTTCTTTTTTTTTTTTGGTTATATTCGTCTATTTTTTGAAAATGTGTATATATATATATATATACTCTTTTAATGATCAAGTAGGAAAGATTACCTCCAGGTGTGCATGATGTCCGGGGCGGGTTTGGGGAAGAGAATAAGTTAGTTCCTTGGCAATGAAAACTCCGCTTGAGAGTTGCCATCCTTCTTAATCTTCTAAGGTAAAATGTAGAGCATGGAGAACCGAGATGTAGGTTCCCGTTCCAAGACAGTTTTCAATCCTTAGGAAATATCTGTTTAAAGTTTTCTCCTACTCGGTGATAGTAACTAAACTTGGAAGCAGCCTATGTCCTTAAAGAACTTTAGCGTATGGTTTCCACATGCTCGATGATAATGATCGAACCAAGAAGCAGGCTTCTGTCCTTAGAAAATTTTTAGTGTAGGGTTTCCACCTACTCAGTGATAATGATCGAACCGAGAAGTAGACTTCTATCCTTATAAAATTTTTAGTGTAGGGTTTCCACCTGTTCGGTGATAATGATTGAACCGAGAAGCAAGCTTCTGTCCTTTGAGAGTTTTAAGTGTAAGGTTTCCACCTACTCGGTAATAATGATCGAACCGAGAAGCAAGCTTCTATCCTTAGAGAGTTTTTAGTGTAAGGTTTCCACCTACTCGGTGATAATGATCGAACCGAAAAAGCAAACTTCTGTCCTTAGCATAAAACACGTTGCCTGGGCCTCCTTAACCTTCCCTTTTTTTTCTTTTTTTCTTTTTTTGCATTTGATGGCCGGCGTTAATAAATAAATGATAATGAAACAAAATGCACCTGCATGGATAAACATCATCTTAACATCAGTTGATAAAGTATATATACAATGTTTTATTCAATTTGCGCCCCCGTGTACAACTTATCAGTGGTAGAACTTTTCAAGTTGTGGACATTCCATAGCCAAAGAAGCGGTCTTTCATCTAGATCCTCCAAATAATATGCTCTTGCCCCTGCGATAGCAGTAACTCTGTACGGCCCTTCCCAGGTAAGGGCCAATTTCCCAACATTTGTATCTCACATGTTCTCTACTGCTTTCCGTAGCACTAGGTCCCCAACACTAAATTCCCTTTCTTTCACATCTTGGTTATAACGCCGGGCGAGTTTCTATTGATACTCAGCTAGCCATATGGTCGCCGCTTCTCGATACTCTTCTAACAAATCCAAACGCTCCACCATCAACTCGTCGTTCTGGGCGGGAGAAAATTCTTCGATGCGTGCACTGCATAGGTTCACCTCAGCCCCGTACGTTAAGGAAAACAAAGTTTCTCCTATTGATCTCAAATACTATGTGTGTGTGTGTGTGCAGGGGTGGAGCCAGGGGGGTCAAGGGGGGTAGCCCACCCAAAAAATACCCTTAGTTATTACTAAATACTCCTACCTTCTTTTTGTTTTTGGGTTTACTAAATGCCACTGTGTTTCTTTGGTCTTGAAACAAAGCACAACTTCTAAACAAATCATTGAGGAACCTAAAGTCCTCCACTAGCATGCCTTGCACTGAATTTTTTAGTTTATTCTTACCATATTATAATTTGAACCTTTTATGGGTCCATATTATCCAAAATAATAGAAATTCACTTATATTGCACTCAATATTTATCTAACTACTAATAGTTTCATTCATAACTTGAGTTTTGGCTCTAAAAATAATTAAAAAATAGATCACTCATGTGAGAAATATCTCAATAGATAAATACAATATTATGAATAAGCTTTTTTTCTAGACTTTTTTTTTTTGTATAATTACATTAAATATCACTTCGTATTTAAATGAATAGCTTTTAATTTTTCAAATTTGTCTCAAATATTATATATTCGCATAATATATGTAGTGCATGTATCATATATAAATTTTGCCCCCTCTCAGCTCAAATTCTGGCTCTGCCAGTGTATGTATGTGATGTCAAATGTAATTTTTGCCCCACCCCCCGTAAGTCAGATCTTGGTTTCGCCATTGACACAAGGCCTTAATATTTTCGTTAAAAATACCATTCGATGCTACTTAAGCTACAAAGCTCATGACTTGGTTACAAATTTCATGTGCTTCTCACAGAGAAGGTGTTAAAGATATACTGCGTAGAACATGCAACATCAATTAATGCTCAAACAAGTTATAATAAAAAAACTAATATTAAAAGGAAATGGGGTGGTAATTATATGCTAATATATCTGTCACTAGAGATTAATAGTGCTGGATGGGATACTATGAGTATGACGGAAAATCTCATATTGAATTTTTATTGCCTCCCATTCGATTGTGCCATGTTAATTAATATTTGGAATATACGCGGTCTTCAATGTTGCATCTTTATAAAGTTGCATGAATCCTGAAATATCATAGGAGGTGATGACCGACACTCATGAGTCCCAACAAACACTTTTGTTTGCATTCTCCATAAGATCTTTTCCTATTGAACTTTCCCCATCCAATTAAACAGATCAAAGTACTTCCGTTGCTTTAGACCTTTTTTAGTCCTCCCTTTTCAGTCAAATTTATTATTAGTGACAAAAGTTGCCCCGGACCCATTTCACTTTTTCTTTCATTGGCTTACCATTATGAGAGATTATTAATGATTTGAGATTAAATTAATCTTTTTAACTTAATTTGTTAAAAAAAATTATATTTAAATATATATTCGTAGTTAATTACCATTAAGTTGTATTTTTTTTATGCAATTTTTTTAAAAAAAAAAATAAAGTTTCAACTTATAGCATCCGTTTTTAATGATAGCTTTTTATCATTAGACCAAGACATCAATCAATTTTTGGTATAGGCGGGAAATGAATCCCAGATTTCTTATACAATTATTAGAGACTTTATCAATTGAGCTAACTGGAACCCACTTTTTATGCAACTTTGTCATTTTATTTCGTGTCAATTTAATTGTATTTCTATATTTAATTTTTTTGTATTTGTGGGCTTAATTTTGTAATTGGGTTGGACTTAGAAGTCAGTTGAAATCTTTACCTACAAAATTGGGTAGATTTCTTTGACTAAGATTATAAAGAAACCTTTTGCAAAAAAAAAAAAAAAGATTATAAAGAAACCTTTGGATTACATTGATTAAATTGAGTCTCAATCATGACTTAAACAAGAGTTTCATGAGAGATATGAAGTGGATTCAAAACTCATAACTAGTATCTTGGATACCATCCACAAATAATTTCATTATCTCTATAATGTGTGGCACAAGAGGACTATTCATACTCAAGAGAATAGTAAGATGCTTGAAAAATGCTAGACAACCAAGTTAGAAAAAATAATAACAATAAAAATAAATTTTTGTAATTATCGTTATATATTCATAGTACAGTTTACATTTATACTATATTTGGTATGACAATTAAATTTTAGTGATTTTTATATATTTTGTTACATATATTAATTAATATTTTCTAAAGAAATTTTTTCTTTCAATCTTTTCCTTATTCCCTTTTTTCAGTAAGTTTATTCAGTGCTTTTTTTTTTTTTGGACTACTATTAGCTGCTAACTGTTTAAAAGTGAGAAAAAAAAAAAAGGTTTTTAAGAAAAATTTTCCACTCTCTCAAAAAAATAAAAAATAAAAGTAAGCTAGTTCTTTTTCAAATAACCCAATTACTTATTAGCTTGTTTTGCATGAACAACTTTTCAAATCCTCGAATTTACTAAGTACGATTGTACTTATGTCTCACATTTTCTAAGCTTATATGCTCTTCCCTTCTCTGTACAAAACAATCCCTAAACTGGTATTATAGATCTCTGAATATTAGTGGCCTTGGAAAATACCAAGTTTTGAACAAATTGAAAGAACTGGCCGTCTGGATCATTTGCATCTGCTTTGCGTTTTAAACTTGTAAGGACACGATATCTGGTTAGATTCTCCAATCGATGGTTAAAAAAAGAATTTATGACCTACATATATACATCACTCTGTTCTCTTTCATTTGGGTAAAACTACACACACGCTGTTACACACTTTTTTAAATTGAAAATCGTGAGTTAAAGACACGATCGTGTCTTTTTGTGTAAATCCTATAAGAATATCTCAACTATGTTTTCCTTTTGTAATTTTCTTGTTTGGAATGTTCAGAGTACTGGATAAGATAAAAGCAAGCACCATCAAATGCTTTAAGAAAGATTGATTAATAATAAAGGAGGCAAGGCAATGGCATCGTCGTGTGTCCCGGACCTACAAAGTACTCTAAAATGCTCCGTATGAGCAGTATGTACAACATATACAGCCAGCAAAGCAATAGATAATCATTGTCAAGACTAGTGGATTACAAAACAAGGCCCACTGCCACTGAATGGATTAGGACTGAATGAGACGAATCACCGAGCACCACCTATGAGACATTGAGAATTAAGACTGATTTGGAATTATATATGAGTTCATTACAGTTGGCTGAGACTTGTTGTAACTTAAATTGTTCAATCCTCTGGTATGAGGATGGGACTTCTAGTGTTTTGGGTGTTGGGACTATGTGCATTAGGTCTAGGAGGGGCTTCCATTTCATGGGCTGCCATGAATGATAATCAAAATTATGTAAAGGAATGCAGCTTTACTAGATATCCTAGCCTCTGCGTTGAAACCTTGACCAGATTGGGCTCAGCCAATCAACCTGTTAACATTGTGTTGGCTCTTGTTAACAAGACCATCTCTGAGACGAAGCTGACCACTTCAAATTTTGCAAAATTCAGCTCCCAATTTGAAGCCCAAGAATTAGCTGAACGTGCCCATTATGTCACTGGTGGGTAATAACCAACAGCTTCACTTGCATGTTGTTGACAGAGACTCCAATTTCCAATTACAATATTACATGTTTGTTTATGTGTTACTGTTTGTGTCTATTTTTATGTTCTTAATTGATTAAGCCCCACTTTTTGTTTTTGATATGGTAGGCTATCGTGAAGAGCTCATGAACATGTCTCTCAAATGGCTTGAGCAGTCCATGTTAGCCCTAAAAGATTCTCCGGCGAAAAACAAGCATGACATTCAAACATGGCTAAGTGCTGCCTTGACTTTCCAACAAGATTGTAAAGACTCAGCCGACAGCCTCAGTCTCTCCGAAGAAATCAATATAGTTCAGAACCAGATATCTAAGAAGATGGATTATCTATCTCAATTGGGAAGTAATCCATTAGCTCTTGTCAACGGATCACCAGCACTGGTACTGGTAAGTCAAAGAAGAGCATAACTTTTCAAAAGTGGGTATTTACTCGAGATAGAAAGCTAGTTGAGGCAAAGGCAAATGTCATAGTTGCCAAAGATGGTTCAGGCAACTATAAAACTGTGTCGGAAGCCATCAAAGCTGCTTCTGGGAAACGGTTTGTGATTTACGTGAAGTCAGGGGTTTATAAGGAGAAGATTTACACCAAGAAAGATGGCATTACCTTGATAGGAGACGGCAAATATTCCACTATTATTCTTGGCGACGATTGTGTTGCTAAAGGCTCTTCCCTGGCTGCCTCTGCCACTTTCAGTCAGTACTTTTGGCACTCTCTCTTTCACTCTGTCTCTCTCTTGCTAGCTTGTATATATTGTGTCTTAATTAGGTAACCATACGAAGCTAAGGTAGTAAAAAAAGGCGTCAAAAAAAGGAGTTTGGCTTCTCTTCCGTGCATTTGAGTGCTTCTATTTAATGCATTAATTTTTTTTTTTTAGAACATTTAATGCATTAATTGGAGCATAAGAGGTGATAGGAACATGACAAATTAATGTCCAAAATTAATCACATGTTAATCTTATGTTCCTGATCAGATGACCTATTGTAGCAGACGGAAGCCTCACCCAAAAAAAAATAATAATTAGGGTGAGTTTGGGAAGGGATGAAAACTGAAGTTTATTAAAGTTTTTAGCTTATTTTTTTACTATTTATGAATCTAATTGTACTATTTGTAGGCTCATGAATTGTGTAAAAAGCCAATTTGTTTTTTGAGTGTGCATCGGCTTGTGTGCAAATGGCTTATGCAAATGGCTTTTTCTACCGTACTCTTAGTACTTTCAGTTTTTTTCTACAATACTTTCAGCAAAAAAACATTTAGTTAGTTTTTAGCATTTTTCCTATATTACTTTCAATAAAAGGTTTTCAATTTCAACTAAATAAACTATACCCAAACAGACCCTAGTCTAAAGACAACATTTCCACAATTATATATGTTCTACGGTTCCTAAATGTATAAAAATATGTAAGTATTCACTAATATATATATATGTGTGTGTGTGTGAGAGAGAGAGAGAGAGAGACTATGAATATGAACACTAATTAATATATGTGCGTGAGTATTCATAAGAATTTAGCATCTATTTAGAAAATTAAGAATAAATAAATAATTGAATTTCCTTTTCGTGATATGCGATATATTACACTTATTAGTTTGTAAGAATTATATAATAATTTTTTTTTTTTTTTTGAGAATCTAAAATTTATACTATTTAATTTTTCATGCTTATTTTTTAAGCTAAAGAAACCTAAGAAAATAAGAACACTAGTATTCAATACAACCATGACAAATTCATTTGTCCGATAATGGATGCAACACTTGTTAATGTAGTGCTGAATTTTTTAACATATATATTCTGGCTGCGCAGCAATCACAGGTAACGGATTCATTGCTCGTGACATTGGATTTCATAACACAGCCGGTCCTCAAGGAGAACAAGCCCTGGCTGTGTATATTGCTTCAGACCATTCAGTTCTCTTCAGGTGTAGCATTGCAGGCTACCAGGACAGCTTATATGCGGTTGTACTCCACCAATTCTATAGAGAATGTGACATCTATGGCACCATAGACTTCATTTTTGGAAACGCTGTGGCTGTTTTTCAAAGCTGCAATTTAGTACTTCGTAGACCACAACGTGGTTATTACAATGTGATCCTAGCAAATGGAAGGAATGACCCTGTTCAAAATACTGGCTTCTCGGTTCAAAAGTGTAAGATCATGGTGAGCTCAGACTTTTCTGCTGTCAAACATTCATACAATTCCTATCTAGGGAGGCCATGGAAGCAGTACTCTAGAGCAGTAATAATGGAATCAACCTTAGATGATGCTATAGCGCCTAGAGGTTGGATTGAATGGCATGGAGCCGAGAGTTCTACCCTCAAGAATCTGTATTTTGCAGAATACTCAAATGACAAATGTAGGGCCTGGAGCTGGACTTTCCAAGAGGGTGCAGTGGTCTGGATATCATGTTATTGGAGCCGATGAAGCAGTCAAATTTACTGTCTCTAAGTTTATCGCTGGGACTACATGGCTGCCTTTCACCGGCATACCTTTCATCTCCGGTCTGGACTGAGCGAAGAAAAATCTTTAGTTACGTTAGGTCATATTACCTTATCTTCTTTTTTTTATTAAATACATACTAGTATTGTTAGTAAAGTATAAAGTAAAACATTAAAAAGGAAAAATAAGATTTTTATTTGCAGTAAGCAAGTAGATCTTAGGATTGCTCACACATAGTATTTGTTTTAAGATATATATATATATGTGTGTGTGTGTGTGTATAGTTTGTAACTCTAGATCAATTACCCAAGAAAATAAACAAAAATACCATATAGTTCTGCCCTCTTTTTCATCTTGGAATGGTAATGATTATAAATATCTGTTCCTTAATTTGGTTGCTGTTTTATAGTTGACTTCTATGCCTTATCTGGACACTGGAGGCACCTCTTGTACTTGTCATTCTCTATTGTTCAAAAAAGAACATTTCCAAAATAAGTAGTAAGATTATTACTTACTAATGATATAGCTGATATATGGAAAAAAGTGGACTCCTAACTGAAGGCAAAACACATTAATTACTTTAACATGGTCTTTCTTTTTGTGAGTGCTTCATGCGACATAGGAACATTCATCATGAAAATTTAAGCTAATAAGAAAGACAATGTTGAATATAAACCATTCATCTTTCACAATTAATTACGAAATTATCAGTTAGGTCAAATGGCATTTTTTTTAGTGCTTCCTATAAAGATGTTCACAATTAAAACAACCTGAGCAACAACATTAATTACTGAATAAGAAAAATTAGCATTTTACTTTTCTTTTTTCTTTTTTTTCTTTTTTAGAAGCAGCATTTTACTTATTACATTTGGAAAATGACTCAACAGCTAATTACTGTCACATTTATACCAAACTGAATGAGGTAGTTTAGGCAGTGTTTGATGCCTAGTTTGAAGGCTTGTTTTGCATATCATTGTGTTACACTTACGTGTCAAAGACTTTGCAATGACTCATGCATATAATAGCACTCTGTAGGAAACGCCAAATTGTATTAACATTGTTGGTGGAGAATTCAAATTTCATTGTCGGTGGGCTTGAAATGGTCATAGATAAAGTTCACTCTCCAACAGCTGGAGCAGGTGAGCTTAATTTCTAATGAGTCAAGCCCTAAATAGTTTGTATTGAAGTCGTGCATCAATGGGGTCCATTTGGGTTACATTTTCTATTTTGCCTTAAATATAAATAGAGAATTAGATTCTTGTCACTAGCTTAATTTGTACAGAGAATATTAAAGTTTGAACTATATATATATATATATACACACACAACTATTAGTCATCCAAAAAGAAATAAATTTTATAGTAGATAGAGTTTATCTACTATATAGATAAAGTCTCTTGTGTTAGTGTCTTTGGCTCTATTAAAATGGTAAGCTTGGGTTGGATCCATCGACTTCTTGTGTGGTGGATAGTTTGATTATTTTTCTTTGTTAAAAAAATACAGATTACCATATAAACCTTTACTCGAGAGAAAGAGAGTTATGAGTGTAATTTATTTTAGAATTTTACTAACGTGTGCCCTTAGAAAATAAATTAGTAAACTATTTTAAGAAGACTTTTATGGAAAAATGAAAAAGATATCAACATTTTTTACAGTTTTTTCAATTCTCATAAAACATTTTCAAAAATAAATAATTAATGTGTGCTCTTAAGGCATACATTAAATGACCCTTTATTTTATAAAGGAATGTGATATCTTTAGGCTCCTAGAATTTTCCTTGAATTAGCACCTCTCATTTAGAGCCATACTTTTTTTCTTTTCTTTTTTTGCAAGAAAGGGGTAGGTTTCAACCTAAATGGATTAGAACACAATTAAAGTTGATTGAAAATAAGACTAGACTTGATAGGTGGTCACAAGAATTGTAGCTTCTACCTAACTAGTCCTCTTTATTCACATGGTTGTCCCACTTTTAAACTAATTATTGTCATTTTTCAAGTCTTTATTGACTTTTATGAGGTGTTTGTTACTATTATTGAAACAACAATTTTCAATGTTTAAACAATATTACATATATTTCTATACACTTTTTTACTCACACGTATTTCTACACACTTTTTTACCCTTATGTATTTTCACAAAACAACAACAATGTTACTAGAAATCTCTTACCAAATAGACCTTTAGCATTACTAAAAGTTATAGGATTTCTTATTGTGGAACACATTTCCGATCAAACTATCAATCTTTCACTTTGGTTTTGGACCATCTAACATGGAATTCAATTGTTATGATGACGATAGAGAAGATAGTTAGTAGTCACAAGTCTCATCCCTTCAATGAGCTGATTTTTAATTAGAAGTGGTTATGGAAGGAGATACATAATTAATCATCAAATTATACTCACAACATTGAAAACATATGTAAATATATATATATATATATAGGTTGGGTTCAAGTTACACCTGGTGTAACCTTAAGAAATATTACACCACCCAATAACTTGTTATTAAATTAATATTTTGAAAATTCAACCGTTGAATTACATGTTCTATATGTTCTTAACATGCATACCAATTTTCTTATCAATTGGATGTTATTTACCATTTGATCTATAAATCCATCTTTTATGCATTATTTTAAACTACAAAATTTGAATTTTAACAATTAATTGATGACGTGGCTATTAATCTTCAATCACCTCAAAATTTTGCAAGTATGAAGAATATACGAAGATAAAATAATCTAACAGTGGATTTGTCAATATTTGCATCCAATTAAAAAATATTAAGTTGTGTAACATTAATTACTTAGAGTTACACCAGGCGTAACTTAAGTCCAACCCTATATATATATATATATATATATATAAGAGAACCTTACTTATGACTAATTAATTATCATATTACATTCACAGCAAAGAAAACGTTTTTATATAAAAGAACCTTACCAATGACGGTTAAATGAGATAATTAATATCATTTTTTTTTCTTCACTAATCATAGTTACACATTGTAGAAAAAGTTTTGGCACAAAAGTTATCCACAAACTTTCTCATGTATAGAGAACTATAACTCCATGTTTCTATGGGCTCGAGTTAACTTATCGGTAAGGTCTTTTTATCAAATAAAAAATTTGGATTCAAACTCGTTTAAACTAAAAATTTGGCGAAAGATGGATGATATAAAAGTTTAAAAGCATCGCATCAAAGTTGTGGGGTACAAGAATTTAAATAAAGTATTTGCGCCACGTGTCATACCAGTGGCCCAAGGGGCCATTATCGTGCCGAGGAGGTCACACGCTCAGACAATAAGGCCACGTCAGTGGCACAATATCAGAGGAGGTCATACTGTAGAGAAAGGGGTTTAGGGAGAGGGATGGCCCTGACATGACTTAATGTATCCCATCAAACCTCCTGGCTGCATTTATGTGGAAAAAACTCTTGAACAGTGCTGTCTTGACTGTCCCAACTCACAAGGGGCTTGAGAATGTGTCTTATGAGACAAGCACTCAAGTAATGACCTAGACAGTCAACAAATAAAGGGCCAAGATCATCTAAAGGGGGCTATATTATATAAGAGACCCTCCAGGGAGAGGGGATCAGAAATCTATAGAGAAAACATTGTAACAAGAAGAACTAAAATTGTATCCAAGTTTAAAAGCAATATATCTAAGGACCATTCTCCTTGGATTTTGTCGAGGAAGATTTTCTTTGGAAAGAGCTTGTTTTCCTTTACTTTCTTGGGTCCTTGAGTCACTATGCATGTTGTTTTATCCATTGAAGCCTAGTTTTTAGGTCCACTCTCTACAAATTTATTATATTGGGCTCTTTGGACCTAAATCCATTGATCTTTTAGGCTCAGGAACCAAAATCCGCCCCTACAAAAGTAATTAGGAAGTCCATATTTTTTGTCAAAACTAGTAGTACGCCAGCAACGAATAATTAAAATTTTCATATCAAAGAATATAAATATTATTGAAACTATCAAAATGATTAGTAAACTACTTTAAAGTCTAAATTAACTATCATAACACATAGAGATATTGAGTCACTTGATGTAGAAATAGTATGTATTGTGCATGTTGTATTATATTGAAATATAAAATTATGAAAGACAATTAATATAATTAAAATAAATAATAAATTTTATTTTAAATTTTCTTGAAATTTTTTGGTAAGAGAATTTAAGTTGGAGTATAATCTTAAATTTTTTAAAGCCTAGATAATAGAGTTTTACCTAAATTAAAATATCATAACAAGACAAATAAAATTTTAGTTGGAGTCCATCAAAAACAAATTAGTTGGAGTAGAATTTTGAACTGTTAAAACCTATAAAGTTTAAGATAGTTTAAACCATCCTAACAAGTATAAGATATAGACTACTTTAAAAATTAATGCAAGTGTAACCAATTGTCGCATAGAAAAGACAACCACTTGTTACAACTACAATTTTAAGGACCCAACTTTTGTTGTAATAGAATTGAAAATTAATTTTTTTTAAATCCAAATCATGTTCATCCAAATCATCATACAATATCGGTGGATGTATTCAATTGAAAGGTAACTAAATCTTTTGATGCATTCATCAATTGCATTTTTCCCACGTGGTATAAAATCACATTCTATGTGTATTTTTTCCTCGTAAGTACCTTGGAAAATTGAAAAGATACATTTCCAACCGAGCTCGACTAGAAGGTTCGATTGCAGAGGCTTACATTCTTAAAGAATGTATTAACAACTGGTCTTTGTATATTGATGGGATCGAAACTATGCATAACCGAAGAGAAAAAAATGAAGATTTTGGTGAATCTAGCGAAGGATTGATAGTTTTTTCACAGACTGCCCGACCTACAGGTGGTAGGCGGAATGATGGTGACTTTTCTCGTGCATTGCTTGATACTGCTCATTGGTACTTGCTGTATAATAGTCCTGAGCTAGAGCCTTATTTAAAGTATGTGATTTCATATGCATATATTGTTTAATCAAGTTTTGAATATTATTTGCAATGCTTAGCTGAAAATAAATCACTTTATTTTTAACAGCGAACACAAAAACACATTGCATAATCCTACTGGAGAAGCCATAACTCAAATCCAACGACAAGAGTTTCCCAAGTGGTTCAGAGAACGAGTAAGACATTTGAAATTTAATCACACACTAATAAATTTAAACATTTAAATTTATTCGTCATTGCTTATTACTAATAGGATATCACTTGTTGTATGTCATTATAGATGAATAAATTGAAAGTTAACAAGTCATCAGAAGCTACTAAACAATTATGGTCATTAGCAAATGGTCCTAAGCCGTATGTGAAGGAGTACACCGTTTGTATGGTCAATGGTGTAAAGTTCCATACAAGGGACCTAGACAATCGTCATGTAACCCAAAACAGTGGTGTATGTACCGAAGGGACCATGAGGGAGAAATGCATGACTTCTATGGTCATGTGTGCAAAATTTGAGAATTAGAATATATGTTTCGCCATAAAGTTATTTTGTTCCAGTGTGAATGGTATAATACTGGCACCAATGGTCGAAGGAGAACGATAAGAACCGATGCACACTACACGAGCATTGATGTTACAAGTCGATGGTATCAAAATGACCCTTTTATACTTCCTAGTCAAGTAAAACAAGTTTTCTACCTTCAAGATACGAAATTGCGTGACCCTTGGAAAATTATGCAATGCATCCAACATAGGGGAGTGTTTGATGTCCCAGAAGTCGGGGGCGGAGAATCCAATGATAATATAGAAGATAGTGACGCATTCCAACAAGAAGCAATTGTTGATATTGTCCCTATCAATGTTGAAGACAATATTATTGAGTATTGTATGGGTGATGTTGAAACTGAGGTTATTCCTGAAGGTGGAACTTCAAGAGACGCTAATCAAAATGAAGAGCATGACATACATGATGTTGATCTTGATATGGATTATGATATACAGAGTTCATAACAATTGTCTTAAATGTTATGTGATTGTCTTAAAGTTTTATACTTTTCTACATAGCAATTATTATTGAGATGTTTTGTGCTTATCTTAAACTTGATATGGATATTGATGTGGTCATTTGTTGTGTTGAGTTAGTAGCAATTGTGTTCAAATTTAGCACTTGTGAATTGCTTGATATGGATAATAGTATGGACTATAATATGTAAAGTTAGTAGTAATTATTATTGAGATGTTTTGTGCTTATCTTAAACTTGATATAGATATTAATGTGGTCATTTGTTGTGTTGAGTTAGTAGCAATTGTGTTCAAATTTAGCACTTGTGAATTGCTTGATATGAATAATAGTGTGGACTATAATATGCAAAGTTAGTAGCAATTGTACTTATCTTTCATGTCAATATATAATTTCAAAAAATGCCTAAAAAGGCCAAATACACTCATAATATACCGAGGTATGAGATGGCAAGATTAGATAGAATGAGGCAAAACCAAGAGATAATTGATGCTTTGGGATTGAAGCACATCTCAACTTCTTTAAAGGATTTTGCTCAGTCTAATTGTGCAAAAGAGAAAAGAAGTAGAGCTAGTGTTGTGGTAGATGATGATTATGTACCACCTATTGGTGACGATGAGAATGATGTTGAGTCATCTAACTCTTTAATCCATAAGGTACAATAGATGTTCCATAGGGTACAATAGATAATAACTTTATTGTTTTATTACTTGTAATAACTTTGTTGTTCCATTATATGTATGTTTCTAGTTACAGATGGCACCAGGACAGCTTACACGCTCGCGAGGTGAGGCATCTATCCTGGTTGTCCAATCTACAGTTCAATCTACGGAAACACCTCTTGAAGCAAATCTTCCCGCCTAAAGTTCTTCGAGTGTAGAGGCTACCGACGCATTAATTAGCACGACTGGTAATTACATAGAACATACTTAATTGCAACTGCACCTTGTCTTTACTATTGAGATGATACTTAATGTACATAGAATGTATAATTTTATAACTTTGATAATTTTTAAATAGGATCTGCTAGCAGAAATACCCGTGAAACAACACGTGTTATAGCAGTACTGACACTTGTTGAAAAAAATGGTTAACTACCAGTACGTATAGCTGCGGAGTATGATGCTCCTGTTGGAAAGAATGCATGCAAGCTTGTTAATCAAATTGGCGTACAAGTGCGAAGTAATTTGTCCAGTTACAACGTAAAAAATTGGAAAAGTGTTGATGCTGCTGCTAGAGATGTGGTGCTTCAAAATATCGAGGTAAATTTATATTAATAATGTCATTTTTGTAAAGTTATTACATATGTAGTATTAATGTTGTGATTGTTGTTTTTTTTTTTTTTTTTTCCTCTTTCAAATGATAGGAAACTATTCTCAAAGTGCAAGAGGATCATTGTTAAGATCCTAATGCAATTCTCCTTACACAAGAGGAAATCTCAAACTTGGTTTTTAAGAAAAAATTCGGTATTATAAAAGGACTTGGCATGAGACCTTCCTCTTCTCTAGTAACCACTGCCTCATCTAGTTACTCGGTAGAGTATATTCATCGGTTAGAAAATGAGATAATTGAGCTCAAAGAGGCAAGAGTTAGGGACGAAGAGGAGCGAGCTAAGGAGCAAGAGGCGCGAGCTAAGCAAGATGAGATCCAAAAGAATATTCTTAATTTTTTGAGGAGCAAGGGTTATGATGACGGTTTTAACTATGGGGGTGGTTCATCTTCAAGTTAAATCACTTATTGGTTAGTACTTTATACTATGGGGGTGGTTCATCTTCAAGTTAAATCACTTATTGGTAACACTTCATTTTTTATGTATCATTTGAAACTAATTGTTAGAAATGTTTTTTTATAACATAGTTAATGTTTTTACTTTACGATTTTAATGTAGTAGTGTTTTTATATTTGTGTAGATTTCTTATTGGTGGCTTTAGGGGATTTACTTTTGGCATTATTTGAAGACATATGAGGACATCTTTTGGCTTTAGGGGGTTTCTAATTATATTATACTACATTTTTTGTATTGTTATAAAACATCTTAAGTTATTGTATGTGTTACAAACAATTATTGTATGGAAGAAGTTTGAATTTGATACTTGTTTTAATTTTAACTTGTGGAATGTATGGATCGATTTTTTATAAATGTATTGTTGAAATAAATGTGTTAATCAATTGTGAGGTTTTAATAATGTAATGACAGGTTACAGGTTAATATCAACGTCATGAAAATAATAAAAACAGAAAATAAGTTTTAGTAACGAATTTTTTTGTCACAAATATGGCAACAAAAAATTGTTTTAGTGACGAAATATTTCGTCACTAAATGCAGTGGAATTTTGTAAGAAATGGTTTTAGTGACGAAAATTTTCGTCACTATATGTGCATGGATTTTCTTAAAAATAGTTTTAGTGACAAATATTTTTGTCACTATATGTGCATGGATTTTCTTAAAAATAGTTTTAGTGATGAATATTTTCGTCACTACATGTACCCGAAAATAGTTTTAGTGACGAAATTTTTCATCACTAAATATGATTTAATAAACTGAAATGGTTTTAGTGACGAAATATTTTCGTCACTAAATACTATTTTTAGAGAGGAAAATATTTAGCGATGAAACGTTTTCGTCACTTAAAGGTTTTTTTTTTTTTACCAAATCGGACATTTAGTGACAAAATTTTTCGTCGCCAGGACTTTTAGCGACGAGGCTACAGCGACAAAACGAATTTCGTCACTAAAAGTCCAATTTCGTCACTAAAGTTTCTTAGTGACAAAAAACTGGACTTTTAGTGACGAATTTTTTCGTCACTAAAAATACATTTTCTTGTAGTGTCATTAGAGGGATTAATATCCTCTTCCTTGATGGTTTTTAAATCCATGGATTTGTTCCTACTAGTCTGAAGTAGGGATAGTTCAAAATTTTGTAAGGAGCCAACGAATGCATCAACCTTGATAGTGTCGAGGTCCTTACTCTCCCCTATAATAATGACCTTAGTGCAGAATCTCTTAGGCAAATATCTCATCATTTTCCTAACAATTTTAGGTTCAAGGAATTTTCTCTGCCTCAAACATAGATGTTTGATATAAAATTCATCAAATGACTCCTCTCTTATCTTAATTTCTTCAAACGTAGATGTTTGACATTTGAAATTTTGCAAGTCATAACAGCTTTAATACCTTCATGCATGTGTAGTCATTGGTATAGCCCAAGCCTCTTTAGCAATTTCAGCATTAGATTTCCTCCTAAAATCTTCTTAAGATACAACCATAAATATCACATTCAAAACTTTATTATTATAGTATTTCTTTGCAAATAGATCTTTGGTCCATTAATCAGTGGGGTTTTAGGTTTGGTCCAACATTTCTCAACAGATTACCACACTTTTTCTTCAATAGATTCTAGAAATGCTCCTATGAACACCTTTCAATAAGCATAGTTATTGTCGTCGAAGTGAAGTGAGATACTCAAGGATTGACCACGATCCATTGGATCCAAAGATCACACTCAAGAAACTAATCATGTAATCGACTAAACCTAATACTCTAATGCCAATTGAAAAGACTTTTTTGACCCCTTAATTTAATAAGGGGTGGATTAATCAAGTTAAGCCAATTAACCAAAATGAACCAAGTTAAAGGCTATTGACTTATCTAAATTAAATTATCTGAAGAATTGATGGTAAATAGAATTTTAGTTGGGGTAGAATTTTTATTTCTTGAATCTTAGTAATAGAGTCTTAGCTAAAATACAAATCCTAACAATTAATAAGCTAAAATAAATTAATAATTAATTAGAGTATAGCCAATTTCTAGTAGAGTGAAAATTACCACTTAGTGTAAACATAGTTCTTAAGACCCAACTCTTATTATATTAGTATATGATTTGACTAACCTCACTCCAAAATCTTCTGCATCAAACTAGCCATCAAACACTCTAAATTTCAAATTGCATTGCTATAGTAACTTGCTGGGTTTTAGAAAATTATCTTGTAAGAAAGTTGTCTCATGCTACCATTTCCTAGAATACCACCATCTATGTTTGGGAGATACCATTGCAATATAAATATTAGTTATTTTAACCACCTCTCTCTCTCTCTCTCTCTCATAATACCACTTATGTGGCACTTGTCACTTGGGTCTAGTTTCTTTAAATTTGTTTGTGATTTATTGGCAAGTCAAATTTGTTGCTCAAAGGGTGGGGCTTGAATGGGAAGCTTGAGGGCAAAGTTGTCCAGACCCGACCGGCAACCGACAACCCGGCCAAACTACCCGACGCCAACCCGATTCCGGCCTGAACCGAAGGTCCAGTCGGTCAGCGGTGGGTTTCCGTTCTTGAAAACCGACACCAGTAGGTCGAGTGACGGGTTTGCATCTCCAAAACCGGAGCAACCCGAACCCGACCGGAGCTACAAAAAAATCCGGCCAAATCTGGAAAAACAAGCTAGATCCGGCGAGATCTCGACTAGATCTAGCGAGATCTCGACTAGATCTAGCGAGATCTCGACCAGATCCAGCTAGATCTGGTGGGATTCAGCCAAATTTAGCCAAATTCCAGCAATTTCTAGCCTAAAAAAATGCAGATTTCATAAAAAAATTCAGTTCCCGACGAAAATTTTCTAGTTCCCGACGAACTTTTTCCAGTTTCCGGCAAATTTTTCAGTTTCTTGTGTAAATCTCAAATTCCAGCGACTCATTTTTTTTTTTTTTTAGATTTTGATGCCTTTTTTATTTCAGGCAACCGACCGACGCTAAGCATCACCCAAAACCGAACCAACCGATTTTTTCGAAAATTGGTTTCGGGTTCTCCGCCCCTCCACCCGACGCCTACAGGTCGTGTCTGGGTTGGGGCCAAAACCGACCCATGGACAACCCTACTTGAGGGGATGGGGGGATATTTATGTTAGAGAATAATTATTAAAAAAAAAAAGAGTAAAAGATTATTTATATGAAAATGAAGAAGAAACAGAGAGCCTACATGCTACAAGTGAGAAATGGGTTTTAAAGTGACCTTTTAGCTAGAATTTAACTCAATATTTAGATAAGTTGATATGAATGCATGTTCAAGTTCAACTGATAGCTCCTGCTGTGTCCGTTTTGATTGAACTTATTGTTGCTGAAACTGAAAACTGAAAACACTGTAGCAAAATAATTTTTAAATATGTAAATAGTACCATGGGACCTATTTTTAATATTTTTTTATAGCGTGAACAGTGTTAAACAGTGTATAAACAGTGTTTTTTGTCCCCGAACAGTAAAATCATGTGATTTTACTGTTCACTTGCAGGAAAAAAAAAAAGGAGGAAAAACGCAAAACGTGGACTCAGCTTTCACCTGAATCCAAACGCCCTCGCTATTTCCATTTCCAACCGCTAATCCCCTTTCCCAATTGTTAAAAACAAAAACAAAAAAAAAAAAAAAAAAAAAAAAAAAAAAACAAATAAACAGAACTAGAGGTGAACAAATAAAGATTGGGCTTTAGCCCAACCATGTAGTCATGTTGGTTTGGGCAAAAGAAACAAGGCCCAAGTAGTCAAAATGGAAAGCTTCCCGAACAAGCTGAATTGAAAATATGAAATCTCCCTCCAAAAATTCCAATAAATCTCCATAACATTAAGCCCGCTCATTCCCATTGAATCCCATATCATCGCTTCTTTCCTTTACCTTATTCTCGTGTTTTTGCAACTCTCTCTCTCTCTCTCTCTCTGATTGTGTGAGTGTGAAGTTAGACAGGAGAGAAAAGTAATGGAGCAACAAAGAAAGCAGAAGATGGCAGTTGAGGAACAACAACATGAACAAGTCGAAGAGATGCAACAAGGCCCTACCCCAGTCGAACAACTTCAGGTCAGTTTTTCATTCTCTCTCTCTCTCCCAATTTTCCTTTTTGGGATATTGTTTTTTTAAAAGAAAAAGGAACAAAGATTTCTCTTTTTAGCTTCAATCCCTGTAGAATGTTCTTCAAGATTCAATATCTGATCTGGGTTTTCTCTATTTCATCTGATTATAACTCTTTCACGATGATATTTGATTGGTTGTGAAGTCTAATCCCTAACCCACCTTTCTTTCTTGTCAATTGTCATATGGGTTTTCGATTAAATTTGATATCTTTGATTGCAAATGGCAAACCCCTTTTGCAAAAATTAGTTATTTATTAAAGCCAAACTCTATGCTAGCTATACCAATCATTAAATTTTGTTATGCTTGTTCTAATGTGTGTCCTGGACTCGAATGAATTGTGTTTTGGTTGTAGTTAAGTAGTTTAGTTAATTGTGTATTTTGATACATTTGTTTGTGAATCTTCAACTCAAGGCGGCGGGCATTGCTTCCATTGACGTTAAGAAGCTTAAAGATGCGGGTCTCTGCACTGTTGAGTCGGTTGCTTTCTCTCCCAGGAAGGAACTCCTTCTAATCAAAGGAATTAGTGACGCTAAAGTCGACAAGATCATCGAAGCAGGCATGTCTTTTTTCATCATTATACTCTCACACCCTTCAATATTGCTTTTGTTGTTTGTTTGTTATGCAATTAGCCTTTGCCTCTTTTTTTTCATTGCCAGCTTCCAAGCTAGTGCCTTTGGGTTTTACTAGTGCTAGCCAACTCCATGCCCAGAGGCTTGAGATCATTCAGATAACATCCGGGTCAAGAGAGCTTGACAAGGTATTGGAAGGTGAGTACTCCTGCACCAATCACCACAAGACTACAAGCTTTTCTTATTCAATGTAAAGCTGACTACTTGTTTTCGCTAGTTAAAATTCCCTTTACATAAGATCAAATGATCATTCATTTTGTTTTTCATTTTTAAGATAGTTTAATTGTGGGTTCTAAATCCGTGACCTCAACCTCCTCCCAAACTTGTGAGGTGAGGAAGCATGATTTGTGCCAAGAATCATTGGCGTGATGTTTCGTATTTGTAACTTGACAATTGACATGGCTAGCTTATGACAGGAGGAATCGAGACAGGATCTATTACCGAGATATATGGTGAGTTTCGCTCTGGAAAGACTCAGCTGTGTCACACACTTTGTGTCACTTGCCAGGTATGCTTCTTTTTTTTCTTCTTATTTTACCCCGCATTTTATTACATGTTGCACCTTTACTTTGCAATAGAAAGCAGCTTCATCAAATGCCACATGTCATAGATGCATACTTTCTTTTCCGCTTTACAAAGTAAAATTAGAATTTCAGTGCACTTTTACTTATCCAAAAAAATAATAATAATAATTCAGTGCACTTGTTAGGATTCTGTGAATGATTGTGCTTGCCTGCTATGCTTAATTGAGCTGTTAGCTTAGCTGCAATAAGCCTAGCTGCTGTGATGTGATGTGCACCTGACCTTGCTGTTACCAGATGATACTATTGTATTGGTAAGCTTATGCACTGTTTGGTAGCATGTTATGTACTGTTATGCACTGTATAGTGGAGCAGAAGTTTTGCACTGTTTGGTAGCATAGAGAATCTGGTTGTAACTTCCTGCTCAACATACATGTGGATAATTGTAAATAGTCATGTGGTTAAAAAGGCAGGTAGTTAGGTGGTTAGTTGCTAAGGAGTAGTTAGAGTAACTAACTTATTCTTGTAGTTAGTGCTCAAGTAGTTTAGATAAAAGGAGGATTTGATTTGTAAAGGATTCATAACAGAAATAACATTCGTCTTTCTCTCTATCTTGGAGGCCTGGCTTCCTTTAAGAAGCCATTTCCTAATCACATAAGCAAAGATAAGAACAAGGTTCTTATCAGCGCTTTTATGATATTTCATTACTAATCTGAAAGGTCTGTTCATTGAGTATGTACAGCATTAATCAATCTCTATTCTTTACATGCTACTGCCCGTCTGCTACATATGATGTCAATTTATTCAATGCATACACTTTGACATTTCAGCTTCCATTAGATCAAGGAGGTGGAGAGGGAAAAGCAATGTACATCGATGCAGAGGGCACATTTAGGCCACAGAGACTCTTACAGATAGCAGAAAGGTGTCATACAGCTACCTTAAATTGAATATTCTTCTCTGCAGTGTGAGTTATTTATAGCCAATGGTTTTGAATGCTGCAGGTTTGGACTGGATGGTCCTGATGTCTTGGATAATGTGGCTTATGCTAGAGCTTATAACACTGATCATCAGTCAAGACTTCTGCTTGAAGCAGCTTCAATGATGGTGGAAACAAGGTGCAGTACTGTTTTTTTTTCTTTACCATGCTAATGAATCTATTCTTCAATATTGTCACTATCAACCAAAGTCAAGAAAAATAAAATGTAATCTTGTTTGTTGTGTCTTATATTATTTAGAAATTACAAATTTATTCATCACATAGGAGCTTGTCATGAGGTAAAACTTGATTTGGTGAAAGACATACTCCCCTTGCTAACAGTCAATGAATTGACAATGAAATATGTTTTATCCATAATCCCAAAAGCACTGAACAGACTTGACCTAGACACAAACTGATGTTTTAATTTGGAAACCCAATTTTGTAAGACAGGAGAATTTTATATTTGTCCTAATCTGATGTTTGAATTTAATTTATTTTTTTTGGAACAGAAGATTTTTGAAAACTCCATAGCCTGTTGCACTATATTTGGTGATTTTTGTTCAATTGTGGATTGTCAATATTTGCTAGGTGGAGGGTAATTAATTTGACATTTTCTCACAACATATCAATAAATGAAGAATTTCTAGTTGTGAGCCTGCAGCATATTTGAGTCATCTTGGGTTGCTTTGATATGCTTTGCCAGTGTAGGCAATACTAATTTTCTTCAATGGATTTGTTTCTGTAGGTTTGCTCTTATGATAGTAGACAGTGCTACTGCTCTCTACAGAACAGATTTCTCTGGAAGGGGAGAACTCTCAGCCCGGCAAATGCATCTTGCGAAGTTTCTCCGGAGCCTTCAGAAATTAGCAGATGAGGTAAGGCCTCCTACATTTCGATCTCATATTACCAACAATCTATTGTTTACAAAAACCTTCTTGTTGTTAGGCTTTAGGAACCCTTTTTTTAATTATTATTAAGTGTTGGTCTTTAGGAACTTAGAATCATTCAACTGAGAATTCAGCGTAGAGATAATTTCTCAATGTTTTCTGTTTTTGATTATGCCAATCATCATTTGCAGTTTTGCACACTGTTTATATTTGGCATTTGTTATTCAACATTTTCCTTCGCTATTCGGTGTTCGTAGTTTGGTGTCGCTGTTGTTATTACAAACCAAGTAGTCGCACAAGTGGATGGTTCTGCAATGTTTGCTGGCCCTCAAATCAAGCCTATTGGCGGTAACATTATGGCTCATGCTTCCACAACAAGGTTTGTAAAACAAACTTTATTCTTCAGAACCCTTCCCCAAAAGAAATGGCTCCTTGTCTGAGTGTCACTGAATGTGTACTCCTATTTTATGCTTTTTACAGGCTAGCTCTGCGTAAGGGAAGAGGAGATGAGCGCATCTGTAAAGTAATAAGCTCTCCTTGTTTAGCTGAAGCTGAAGCACGGTTTCAAATTGCTGCAGAAGGTGTAACTGATGTCAAGGACTGATCCATTTCAGGCCATCATTTTCCAAGACTTTTGCAAATTCTTGTTGATCTTGTGTTGTTGTATCTTCTAATGGATCTGCATGCCAGCAAAGTCTTTGTAATTTTGTTTACAGTTAGGTGCTTCCAAATTTTAATAGCTGTTATGAAGCTTTGCAGGTTTTTTTTGTTTAGGGGCTGCTCCTCTCTCTCTCTCTCTCTCTCTCTCTCTCTCTCTGCTTAAATCTTTGTGTGATATCATTAAAATAAAAGTAGAAGTATTGCATGGATTTTATAGTTTTTCCAACATTTCAAGTGACTGTACCACTTTGAGAGACGTTTTTTTGTAAAGTAAATTATGAGGATATTCTGGGCATATGCTTATGTAGATGTGCAATGTGATGCATGAGAGGAGAGATACATTAAGCTTCAAAATGCCTAAGACTTGTAGCTCAATGGCATTGTTTGATTCTCCTAGTGAGAATTGAGTTTTAATACCCCCTCCCTCACCCCCACCTATTGTAAGTAAAAAAGACAAAGTAAAAAATAAATAAGTAAATAAAATCTGATTATCTTGGGAATTTATCTGGAACACACGATCTGCAAGCATATGATAATCTCCTGTGAGGTCTTCAAGAAGTCCATTAATTATTTGATGCCTACTCTTTCCATCAATCTGATGATCTTGAGAATTTAGCTGGAAAAAAAAAAAAAAAAATCACGTGATCTTGAGAACACGGGCTTTGGGTCTTCCACTTAGGTCCTTGTGGCTTGGCTGTTGCTGAATTCCTGCCTCATTAATTCCCACGTATTAGCATCAATATACTTATGGGGTTGCAGATGTCTACCATTGCCTGCAGGCTGCAGTTGTCTGTAGCATAGTGTTGGTTTGCATGACTGTCAACGAAAGGTAGTATTATTGGGAAAATTCAAGTTGATGAAACAGACAAACAAAGCTGTGCTTATGCTGCAAATATAAGTATCTTGACATTGTATTAGTGCTGCTTTCGATAGAAAAGGGGATGTAATCTAACTGATGGGGAAAATGTCAAAACTAGCTCATAAGAAAATTATTTAAAAACAGGGGGATTACACTTTTCCACCGAGCAAAAAAAAAAAAGGTGACTGGTAGACATGATGATTTAGCTCCTATTGTACTAGTTGATGTTTCTTGATTCAGTTTAATATAGTTTTTGTCATGATAAATAATAATAATAATTACAATGTCCTCCAAACTTTTGAAATACATGATTGAACCCCTAATTTGAGAGTTTTGCTACAATGTCTCCCCTACGGTCTAATTTGGGGTTAAAAGTGGTGAAAGAGTTAGTCACCATAAACATGTGACTCACATGAAACAAAATGACTAAATTGTCATGCAAGGTAAATTATAATATTAAAATTATAAAAAATAAAAAAACATTTGCACGCCACAAACACCCCCCCCCCCCCCCCCCGCCCCTTTCTAAAATTAGCAATTAGCCAATGAATTCAATCTAGCCTTAAAAGTTAATAAATCATGAAATTAAAAAGTGTCCTAGATCAAAATTCAACAGCAAAGCACAAATCCAAAACCCTACACACACAAAAAGAGGAAAAAAAATCCGTTGTGTTTTCATATCCCATCTTATCAAGCCTAGACTTGAACCACCATCTTACAGGCAGAACCACCACAGGTCAACCTCGCCGCCAGCAAAGCCACCCAAAAACCACAACCTCAAACTATCAACTCTACCCTAAGACCCATCAAACAAACCATCTGATCCACAACTTGAAACATTACACAACCAAGGTCCCATACAGCCCAATCCACTAAATCTAAAATCCCAAATAACCCACAAAGCCATTAGCCACTCCAACCCCCGCTGTCAACCCAACACCATTGGCCTCAAACACCACAACAGAGGCCCAAAAACCCCTTCGTCGTACCCATAAATGAGAGAAAGATGGAGAGAGAATGGAAATAGGGGTCAATTGTGCATTTTATTCTCCCATTAATG